>NC_057696.1:0-45325 GCF_014466175.1 Vespula pensylvanica
ATGAGTAACTTAGAAGAAATATATAAAAGCATACTGTCCAGTTCTTATTCAAAAAGTAAATAATCAATAGATTTTTAAACAAAGTATAAAATTATTCTTATAATATTATATTGTTCTTATATATAGTTTGTATTATTATAAAGTATATATTATTCGTACAAAAATATTCTTACAATGAATAAATTTAGTATTCTAAAAGATCCTTATAATCAACCTAGCTTAATAGTGAAATGGCACTTAAGGGCAATATTCGAATTATTAAATACAAAGAATCTTGTACACTAATATAGCTGAGCATTTGAGCCTTGGCGAAACACATTCTAAAGCAAATCGAGCGATGCATCACGCGATACAATAAACATCTATACACTAGTCTCATGACTTGATAAAGAAACATGTACAAAGTGGCGGAAAGATCCTCGATCTAATGGATTTCCCACTCGTAATCAATTTTTTAGTTTTCTGTATGAAAGATGCGATTTACTCATGCATACACGTTTAAAAGTATAACCGGTTATCACGTATAAACAAGGTAACGTAGTTACAAAAAATAATCCAATGTATCAGTGTGGAGACTATACAGAGCTCCGAAATCCACAAACAAGCCATCGAAACTGCAGAAATGAACGGGATCCACGAACCCGAGTTCGACACCTTTTCATCGATAGTAAGCATACTTTGGGCCATTTGTGAATCGAGCCACTATACATTTCAGTACATCAAACTAATCCAGGCAATTATCAAACAGCGTCGTGAATTCGTCAAGAACTTAAAACTTCACGAGATTTGTCTTCATGCAGACTATGGCATGAATAAGTGCAAGTTTATCGTCTTTCAAACGATGTAAGTGCCCGCATTACCATTTGCTTCATGAGGAAACTGTACCGACGGTTCCTCTTATAACATCAAATAACGCGTGTATTTCCGCGGCTACAAATAGTTATGAACTGGTATCAACGGCCGTAGTACCAAGCACGGAAATCTTATCCGTAATAGTCGAGTTCTAATAGACATTAGTTCTCAGACACAACCCAGACGCAACCCAGACGCAACCCAGGCGCATTTTATTACAGAAAAAATGACTAAGCAACTGAATTTTCCGTGTGAACGAGTTGACTTACCAGTCTGCGGGGTTCATAATAATAACTATTGTAAAGGAGGATACCCGTAAAGTGCTGGCTCTTATGCTACCTCGTCAAGGCTGGCATATGCTACGGAACCATCCATTCCCCATCATTATCAAGTGTACGAACTCGGAAAAACCCAAAATTCCCGCAAGATAAGTAGTTTCGCCAAGGCCGACGTACCCGCAGTGACGAATCGCCGTGCTGACCTCGGCCGCATCCACGGGGAACCACGAGGAACCATTCACGGTGTCACGTTCCCTGACACTCGTTTCGTAGGATGGAAAGGGAGGATAGGACTGTAGGTTGCGGGGTGAAATGATAAAAATAAGAAGGGATGTATGAGCCCTCCCTGTTTTAGAGTGGATTGACCTGAGAAGGTTGCAGGCGTCCACACCTATCATCAAGAACTCCGATAATTTCGGCTGAATAAGGTCTGAAGACTAAACGCTCTTGATAGAAAGGATTTTTTACAAAAGTCGTTGAAAAGGGAGAAGACCTCAACCGAGGAAACAAGATATCTGGCTACTTCGAATTATGCTTTTACGCCTGTTATTTTCTCCAGAGCAACTCTCTTCAAAGACCGAACAGTCAAGAATGAACCGTGTCTCTTTATCGCACTCGCATTTCTCATCTGTAGCAAGACTCAATGACGCGAATTTGGCTTTGAAATTGCCATACCCTATAAGAAGCTACGTGTATAATAGTTTAGAGAGATGAAACGGGCATTCATTCCCTTTCTGACGTCTGAGAAGAAAACGAATGTCGGTCTTTCCTTATCCGACAGGTTCCATCTCTGTTGCCAAAACGCTAGGATTTCCTCATATGTCTTTTTTACTAACGCGGATTTCCTCTTTTGATTTCTCACGTCGCAATTTGTTGTCTATATTTCTGGTTCCTATTCCGATGCTGAGAGCCTGTTTTCTTTTTTCTACTATAGAGCTCCCGACGTTTATGAAGTTGAAGATCAATCGGGGGTTCGCTGCCGATAACGCATATGGGCTCCATCGATACTATGAGGGACGCTAACGTAACCGCTATAAGAGCTCCACTTTGCAGTGCACTTTTTGTAATCCCCCACCCTAAAGAGATCAGACCATCCTGTTATCGTGTACGAAACCCTCAATGTGAACATTCCTTGTTAAATCATTTGTAGAGCATCGTATCGAAGCCCCCATTCCCTAACCTCTAATCTCCCATGTCTAGGAGTATTCGTATCTCTTTTCCATGTTCTTTATAATACTGCCGTTTCGCCTAAAGGTGCTGATAACCTTCTCAACTCGGAGCTTATTGAATTGGTGCTTGTAAACGATGCCCCAAAACTCCGAGTTACCGTGCGATATTACAAACTTCCTCCAATTAATTGAGTCTAACCTGACGGACCTCCTTGCTGTATACTCGTAAAAAGAAATACCGTTCCTTTTTATGAATAAAAAGGTCCAGCTTAATTCGGACAAACTTTAACTGCTTCCAGGTAAACTTATTAATTCTGAGCAAGTTCGGATAAATTCGGATAAGTTCGTGTGTCTCCGAATGATTCTACGGATTTTCATGTTTACGCGATGTAATTTAAAAATCCGAAGAAGATCGTATAAATTCAACCAAGTTCGATCGTCTCCGAGTGATTCTATGCATATTTATGTTTACGCAATCTAATTTAAAAATTTTGGACAGATACTGGTCAATTCGGACAAAATTTGGCTGCTACCAAGCAAATCTATTAAATCCAGATAAAACCGTGTAAATTCGGCTAAAATCGTGTGTTTTTGGCTGGTGCATTTACGGGATAATTAATAAAATAATTTATTAATTACGGAAACGTCCGACTCAATTCAAACAAGATTCGGAAATTTTACGCAATTTACTAATGCGCAAATTTATTAATATCGGTTAACATAACTTTTAAATAAATTACAAATGAATTTAAAACATATCAAATACTCCAATTTTAAACATTTAATTTCGCATTATATCAAAAAAAATATATAATTTAGTTATAATTATTACTTCAGAATAAAATATTACTTAGAGATAAATTTATTGAATTATATTAAATATTTTTATAATTTTTTTGCTGAAACTATTTTTGCAACATACTATTTAATTTGATACGAATTGTTATCATGTAATCGATGATACGTTACAATTACATAAAGAATATTGTTTAAAAATATTTATTGCAAGAATAAGCACTTATTCATTATTTGTCTGTTCCATATTACAAAAAATGTTAGATATTATAATTCCAAGATCTTTGGGAACTATATTGAAGATCCAATAAAATTTTCCAAAACGACTTTTTCTTATTGTTAGAAATAATTGTAATTCTTGTCCGATTGAAAACTTCATTCAACTATGTTCTTATTTTCTGTGTTTTTACCTTCATCATAATCAAAATTAAATATTATTTATTATAACTCTGTTATATCAAACATCTATTATATATTTCAGATTTATCATGTAAATTGGCTTACAGCATTATTTGTAAATCTCTATATAATAACAATATCTACAATATTATAACCAATTACAATCTTGAAAATAAAAAGAAAATCTTACGCTTGCACTTGATTTCTTCTCTCTTTTTTCTTTTTCTTCATTGTTTCTCTCTTCCTCATCCAATTTTTTTTTTTTTTTTTATTTGATTTATATAAAACTCTTTTTTTCTTTAGTTATATACAAACCAACAAACTTTAGTAACAACTTATTGTGAGTGTCTTTTATTTTAATACAGTCTATTTGTAAGTCATTCAATATTTTAATATTATTATGAATTGATGTTGCACTTTTTGTCGGAAACATGACTTAGTAACGAATTTCTTCAAAGAACAATTAGAATAATGAAAAAATTGTATGGCACAAATATCCATATTTTTTCCAATTGTTAACAAATTAACTGAATAAAACTTTAGATGACAAGAAACAACCTTAAGGACTTTAACAATTTACAACAAATATCAAGGTCGTAAGTGACAATTAAAAAATCTTAGTTGGCATTATTTATTAAAAGTTATTAAAAAACAAAGTTTATACTGAATAAAATATAATTTTTTGACTACATGTTCATTTAATAAGGCGTACCTCTTTTAGCAGATTCATTTATATATATGTAATACATCGCAATTGAGTTCTGCCCTTACCTACGAACGATGAACGTTGAGTGATGGAACGTTTGGGTAAAAACTATGATTCTGTATTGACTACAATCAATTCCTTTATATATATCTAGAAAAGTATACTAATAAAAGTAAATTAATAAACGATTTTTGAACTAGTATATAATACTACAACCTAATAATAATTTAAAAGTAAAATATTAGATTTAGATATTGATATTATTTAGATTGATTTATTAACTAATTATTTTTTATATTAATAATCATATTAATTTATTTTTATATAATTTATATTAATGATTAATTAATTAATATTAATTATTAATGATTTATCGTGATTTCATGAAAATAAGTAGATAAAATTTAAATAATATCTAAAATTTTATTTGAATATCAATTAGACTAGTATTTGTCAGAAATTGTATTTACTGCCAAAGTAATACATTATATTTTTTGGCATTGATATTACTTTCTGTGTTTGTTAGATTTCTTCTTCTGGTACTTATGATGCGATCAGATATAGCGTATTTTGATGTAGTTTTCAATTAGTGTAATAAGTGTTTATTATATATCATATTATATCTTACTTGTATCATTTACTAGAAGATTTTGGGCCTAGAAACCAAAATTAGCATGCCAAAAATTGAATAAATGATATACGTTAAATTAAAACTAGAAAATAATCTCTAAACATGAATTTAATGGAAAATATTCAATATATCAATAATCCAAAAGAATTAAATCATGAATGATGGAAATTACAGATGAAAAGCATTGATTTATAATGGAATTATACTAATGAAACTATAATTCAAAAAGAAGAAATTAATTTGAATTGCCAAATAAAGCAAGTAGGAGCATTTGCTATTATCTATATTAAAGAACCAATTGAACATAATTAAGAAAAGCAAAATGTCAAGAAATACATGAACCAAAAAGTCCAATAAGAAAAGTTTTGTATAAATATTTATATGATCCTAAAGAAGAACATATTCAAAATATGATATAGCATATAAATAATTTTTTAAGTAAAGTAAAGCAGCTTGAAAAAGCTGTTATTTAAGTTTCAGTTGCTTTTTATTCTATTATTATATTCATTTTGCTACATATTTTTAATAGTTATTCTTACTAGTTAATATTAATTACAAAACACATTATATTCCAGTTGGATATTTAAAACTTTTCTATTTGGATATAAAAGAGAATTGTAAGAGACTAATCTATATTTACTATTAAAAGAGAATCAAAATAATCATTTGGGAGAAATTTGGGAGAATAGAAAAAAAGAACATATTTGAATAACGATTGTAAGTATTAACTGTATATTTTGAAGTATTAACTGAATATTTTGAAAGAAATATTATGTTAATTGATATAGTTTAAATAAATCAAATAAAGATTCTTATTTTATTATTTTTATAAATTATAGTCTTTTTCTTTCCTTTCTCATTAAAAAGTTAATGGTAAATATTACATAAAATATTCACATTAAAAAATAAATTCTTATCTTAATTTAATTAAATATTTAAATTATATCAATTTATGACAATAATATCCTATGTTTCAGAATCGCTCAACCAAAACAATAAGACATAAGGAATGCTATATAATTGTCACAAAGTTGATACTAAATCTTACCGTTATTACATTGTTTAAAGATAAGAAAAGAATTCGATCTAGAAATGTATTATTACGTCGCTGTATTCATCTTATTTCCTTTTATAGATTGTTTGCCCCATTTATCTTTGCAAAATTTGTTGCTTTTTGTAATGAAAATGAACAAAGTCAGTAACATTTCGATGTATAAAAAGAAAAGGCTCAGATTGTACAACTCGATTTTCTTAGGTGGAATAGCTGGCAATATAAATTTTATATAACAAATATTAATTTTTCTTTGCTAATTTCTTTAATAAAAGATAAAATAGGCTAAAAGTTTATTTAAAAATTGAATGAACGAAAATAACAATAACATCTTCCTCTTTTTTCATTGTTTTATAATAAGTAGAAACTATAAGTTAAATTGTTGAAAATTGTTACATTTATCTCTGATTTTTCCTTCCTATATAAATAACACCTATATTATGATTTATTATTTATAGATTTCTAAATTATCTAATTGATCAAATAAGCCTATTAAATAAAATAATACTTTATAAGACATAAGGAATACTATATCATTGTCACAAAATATGTAGGGTGTTCAGCAATGATAGTACAATCAAACAGAGTATGATTTTCCAAAAAAAAATAAGTCGAAAATATATACTATCTGCTTTCTCTTGTTGTTATTATAATATTATACTGTAACAGCAATCTCTTTGGATCCATCGAACAATGTTAAAATATATTACGTGAGAATACGTGAACATGATTATTTATTAAGAATCATAGAGTGGCAATACTATCGCGATAATTCATTTGTATCAATTACGCTGTTCAAATCGCAGATAATATCATTGCACGCTCTGTAAACAAAAACACGAATAGAAATAGATCCATTAGTCGAACTTTACAGTAATTACAAATGTATCAAATACATTTTAAAAGTTGCTTTTGTTGAAAACAGAGCCTTCTACCCAAAAACTTTATTGTACATTTTCGATTTCTTTGTTTCACAAGGGATTACTTCTAGCTCGATTGTATCACTGTGCTGGAACATTTTTTTTTCTCTCTTTTCTCTTCTCTCTTCTCTCTTCTCTCTGTTTGTGTGTGTGCAAAGTAATGATACTTGTGGGCAGGAGTAATACGGAAGAGTACAGTCTATGATGATATGCCAGATAGATTAGAAGATAAGTACAGATAAATAGAGCAATAGTGGAGTCGAAAATGATCCAAAAAATAGGGGGAAGTTGGGTTGAACAGTTTAGAATACAAAATACGGATAATTTTGGGTCAATTCTAGATACATTTAAAAGAAAAATTGAGGAGTAGAAACAAGCGAGAGAAAGTAAGAGCGATTTCTGAAAAAGTTCTGAAAAATAAGTTAAACTGATTCGCTTCATATGAAAAAACAGAAGATAAAGGACTAATAGAATCATAAAAAAATAGAAAAGAGAAGTACAAGTATATAGACATGGAAGAAATAAATAAATTGATGGAAATTATGTTGGCAATTAAGAGATAAACGAAAGAAATAAAGAAAGATAATAAGGCAATAAGTTTGTAATTAAAAGAATTAATAAAAGAATGTAGTAGATAAGATTAAATATAGGAAAAAGATACAAAAGAAATGCTTGGAAAAATTGTTGGAGTAAATATAGAAGGTAAAAGAAAAAACAATTAGGAGAGAAGAAATAATATAACATGTTATATAATATATATTACATAGAAATAATATAACAATAATATAACAAGAAATAACAAAATAAAACCTACAGGTGGAAATAGAAATAAAGAAAGTTTTCTGGATAAGAAAGAGAAAAGGAAGTACCTTTATAATAGTAAAGTTAAAGTAAAGTTAAAGAAGTTGCAATAGAAACAGAAAATAATAATGAAAAAGAAGGGATGAAAGGGAAGAAATTGTACATTAATATGATTTAAGAAAAAAGGGAAGAGAAGTGGAAGAAATAAAATGTCAAAAGAAAAAGACTATAGAATGTTTCAGATTTGTTTAATAAAGACAAGCAATTTTGGGACTATATAGGAGATTACAACTGTGTAAGATTAACAGAAAGAAGGTTGGATAAGAAACAGAATGGAAAAGAGAAAAACAAATGCAGGCCAAGCGGAGGAATCATAATAGGAATTAGAAAGAAGATAAAATGAGTGGAAACGGAGAAGGAAATTAGAAATATACTGTTAAAATAAATAGATATACAGGATAAATTATGGAAAATATTAATAATTTACAGCAAAGACATAAAAGAGATTAGGGAAGGAATACAGGAAATAATTGAATAGATAAAGGAAAAAAAAATAACTATTCCGTACTAATCAGCACAGATAAAGAAGAGTCACTCTGTAACGAGGAAAAAGAGTAAAAAGAAAAGAGAAAATAAAATGATAGAATAAAAGATACATAAGAGTCCAAGCTGCTGAAAATGGTTGAAGAAAACGAATGAAAATTTTTTAATAGAAATATGAAAGAAGACAAAAGAGACTTCATATTTATTAAAGAAAAGAGTAATAGATTATGAGATAGGCCTAACAATTAAGGAAGAAATAAAAAATATTAGGATAAAGGACAAAATAGTGTCAGACCACTTTTCCATGAGAATAGAAGTATTATATTTAGGGAATCAAAATTGGAAAAACAAGAAGAGCAGTAGAAGAAGAAAAAGATATGAATATGAGAAGAAAATAAATATTATCAAGAGGTGGAATGGAAGAAATGATATAAAAAAAGTAAAAGGGATAACATTCAAAAAAATAACAAAGATCATAAAATTAAACTTAAATAGAATTTAAGAAGTGACGAGATAAGGAAAACAGCAAGTAAGAGAGACATGAAAACAATGCTGAGAAATTGGAAGCAAGAAAAAAAGGCGAAGGAGACATTGTCAGAAAAGAAAAGAATATAAAGACTTTTGTGAAAGAAAGGAGAATAACCAATAGGAAAAGATGGGAAAGGAAATAGAACAAATGAAAAACAAACGAAGTGTGGAAACATATCAACAGGAAAAAGAAAACAAGGATAGAAATAACAAATAAAATAGAGTTACAGGAATAGAAATTCATGAAACTGCTAGAGGAGAAAGAAAATAGAAGACAGAAAGAAAGAAATAAGAAAATAACAGAAAACCAGCAGGAAAGAAAAGAAACAATAACTGAACATGAAGTAAAGATACAAATAAAGAAATTGTATAAAAATCAAAGATAGAAGAGAGCTGGAAAATAAGGTTTAAATGTATGAGGACAAGGTCTTAACAAGAAAAACTGATAAATAAAATATGGATGAGGTAAGAACTATCAGAAAGATAATAGAAGTATATAAAAAGTCCAATATTCAAGAAAAGAGATAAACATAAAGATAAATATAAGAAATTACAGATGGATTACACTGTTGAATACGACAAGATTTATGCAATGATATTTAAAAAAAAAAAAATGAACGAAGAATTAGAACGGAAGATCAAATTAGAGAGCCAGGCAAGCTTCAGATGGAGAAGTAGATGACGTCCTAGCTAAACTACATAACAAATAAAAAATATCAAGAAGAAAAACTAAAGTTATATACGTTTCTTGCTAATATAACAGTGGCTTTTAATAAAATAAATAAAAATAAGTTGAAAGAAATAATAGAGATGAAAGAAATAAATAGGACATTGAGAACAGGAAAATAAAGATTCGAGAAATAGTGTAAGAGCAAAAATATTCTTACTATGCACAGAAGATTTAGAGAAAAAAAAAGCTGAAAAGAAAACAAACAGGAATAGGAAAGAAAAAAAAAAGATATAGTTCCTGGCTTATGCAGATAACACAATGTTGCTACTCAAGAATTTGCAAGAATTAAAAGAAATTATGGAGAAAATGGAGAGATACCTAAAAGAGAAGTGTTAATCTTCAAAAAAGGAGAAGCTAAAAAAGAAGAAAAATGGAAATGGATCAAGAAGAAGATAGAAGAAGTAAAAGACTATGTATGTAGAATATCATCTCCAAAAAATCAAAGCTCTGATATAGATTTGTAAATGATGACTAAAAAAGCTATGATAGCCGTGGAACAAATCTAGAAGAGAACGTCCAAAAATAATATGGAAAAAAGGATTAAGATTTTTTGAAGCTTGATGAAAAGTGTCATATTGTATGACGCGAAAATATGGAATTAAAGGAATGGGGAACAACTAGAAAACTACAAAAGAAAAAGTATATAAAATTGGTTGTAGGACTAGATTAATATGTCTTATATGTAATTATTTTGTAATTATGTAATTATTAACATGTCTTAACATGTCTACATCTTATATAGTAATAGAAAAAACAAAAATTGGCAAAATAAAGGTAGAAGCAGGTAAAAGAGCTGTAAGGTATAAAGAGAAGTCGAAAACAAGTAATATAAATAAGATAATTATAGAATGCTGAATCTGAAAAAAAATACAAGAAATCAAAAAGAAAAGAGAGAAAATAATTCTATTATACAAGGAAAAGGAAATAAACATGGAAGATTTTAAAATGAAATACATAAAAGATTAATTTATAGCAGGAAAACCTATAAATAAATAGAGTAGAACAGCAATAATAGCAATATGATAAAATAATAAAATGAAAATACAACATAAGGTATCAAGAAAGGAAGGAGGAGCAGAATATTTGAGAGCGAAATATAGGAGATAACTGTTACAGTCTGTGTATAGTTATTTTCTTTACTTGCGCTTGATATTTTCTTTGTTAAAGTTTAGGAATGCATAACTTAAGGAGCCACTTAGAATAGGAAATAAAACAAACATTTTCAAACCAAACTTTTGCTATCTTATTGCACCATTGTCAACACTAATTCTTAGATCTTTAGGATACTCATGTACATAACTATCATCTCCGAAGACAAGTTTATACCTTTAATTTCTTCTATTTTATTCTTCAATTTCTTTTATATGCATGTACAATACTTCAACAAATTCTTTGAATCTTGGTTCCAGTCATAAAACAAAATTGTAAAGATAATATTATTATCTTATATGAAACAAAAAAACGTAATAAGGAAGTATGTTAAACAATATAAATATATTTAAAGTAATATTTGTACAATGGAATTAAAGGCAGATAAGTTTAATAAACGCTTTGCCTTAATCGACTTATCAACGACGATTGACGAAGATCGCATTGTCTTAAACTTGCCATGTGCATAAGAAAAAACGAGCGAACTTTTATGGGCAAAGTATGAACTACAAACTCAAGCAAGAAACACTATTCCACCATGCGTCTATTATATTGGTGTATGAAGCTTGTGTTAATTATATCTTTCTCAAGCGTACCTGATTCTGTAACTGGTTCTGTATAAACTAAAATAAATAGTGTTAATAGGCTGTAAACTCACACTTTTCAGTATATATTTTGACATATGTCTCTTATATGTATATCTTTTTTTGATAGTAGTGAGCGTCTTACAGTAATCCATGATAGATACAATATTGATACCCATTTGTTTTACGACAAAGCATAAAAAATAATAAATATAATTGACGCCTACAATAATTAGTATATACATTTGCTACAAAAAACAAGATTTTGTCAAAAACAATTAGTGAATACGTATTATATATTATATAAAATTGATTATTCCTACAAAAGAAATCATAAAAAAATAGCCCTTGGAGCAAAATTCCTAGATAATATGGAAATGAACTCGTATTTATAAAATAGTATATAATTATATATTTACTAATTAATATTTATGAAGAAATAATCGACACATATATATTCTTTATATGCATTTGTTATCAAACCAAATTGTACCGCTGCTGTGTCTTATCTAGCACAGACCACAGTGAAATTCACCATCAGTGGGAAAAATAAATATAAGTGATTGAGTAGTATCACTTTCTTAAACTGTCAAATTAGAACAAAAAAGAATAAATTAGTTGATTATTTTCGTTTACATATTTTGATACAATGAAAAGAAATCATCGAAATCATTTTTAACCTCGAACCTACGATTCCTAAATTATGAATATAGATGTTTGTCAATGCTATGCATTGCTTATAAAATCTCTATGTTTCTAGTCTATAAAATAGAAGAAATTACAAATTTTTCAGACATTTTAAAATATTTTAGAAACTGATCCATTTACATGAATGATTGAACACGTATTTCCTTATTTTTTCCATGGAATCATTTGTCTAAAGCTCATTAAAGTGACCGAGTGAATTACTGTAGCTTCTCCGTACAAGAATTGTGAAACGCTTCATGCGTTTATTTTCTTTTGCTGCAAATTTAGAACTCACAGTACAAAATGTTTTCTTTGCGAAAAATGTCGAAAACAGCATTTAAGCTAATAATGAAAACAGGCATAATTCTTAATCAATTTTGATGATTAAGATTTCGTTTTAAAGATAAAGGTTTAATATTATCTGCTTTTTCGAATTTTTGAAAAAACTTTTTATTTGTACATGAACTATTCTTAAAGAAATATCATTTTTTAACACGATTAAAAAAAAAATAAAGTTCTTTCAAAAATTCGAAAAAGCGTGATCATAGATAAAACCTTCATTTTTGACTCTTTCGCTCCTAACGCTGAATATACTCAGCATACACGAAATGATCCACAGGAACGAATGCCGGATACATCCGGCACACGATCTACCTTACAAAAGCGTACGTCGACAAAAGTCGGCAACATTCGCGACTTAGTTTTTGAATAGCAACGCCTCTTATAACTGGCGCACAAATTATTTGACGGTTTTTTTTTCTTTTTTCTTTTCTTTTTTTTTTTTTTTTAAGGGATAAACCAAATAATTCGAATCATATTTATTCTACCTCCATTTTTTTCAATGCTATTAGGTTACAATAGAGAATTACAAAGGAATAAAGAATTAACGAAAATAGAAAAAACATATCATACTGAATTAAATTATTAATTATTATATATTAATAATTATATTCGATATAATAAGATATATTATTATATATCATTCTTTTACTATTTTCAATTGTTAATCAGATTCTTTATATCCATTAAATAGGTTTATATCTTTTACGTAGAAATTATGAGTATATTGTTTTAAAGAAAAGTCCCTTTTTTCAAGATAAACTGTCCACGCGCAATGTGTACACTTTCGGCGCGGGGTCCAGGTCAGATGCTACAGTGGACCGACCCACCGTAGTGGAAAGATTAAAATGAAACCTTGTTTATTAAAATTGATCAAGAATTACCCCGTTTTCGTTTCAAGGGTGATGAACAGTTTTAATTATTCTTAAATATAATCGATTAACAAATTTATGACTATATAAGAATTAGGAATAACAATACAAATATTTTAGACAAAGTCATCAATGAAATAAATAGCACTATAATACAATCATCAAATTAATTGTAAAAATATCGTAACATTCATAATTAAGCTAAATGTAATGCTATATTTTTTAAATACCAAATGCAATAGAAGACAATAAAATGTAATTAAACATTATATAATCGGAGTCACGACTCAGAATTTACTATTCAATGAACAAATTCCTTTCAATGAGCACAGCTTCCTTACAAGTCTCGAAATAATCTCCTTTGATGTCTTGATGGTGACTGCTTGGACTTCACTGTTCGCTAGTATGATTGTTTCCATCTTACCCAATAGTCATTGTAAAGATGATGGATTGTTCTCTCACACCATAACTGTTACCCAGTTGTAATGACTACTTATTTTTTGTGGCTCATTTAGATCTCTCAGATAGATGATTGAGATATTCTTTAGATTATCTTCGCCAAAAATGCTGTCTTATTTGCTCGAAATATTACTATCGTAATAAACGATTTACTAACATATCGGTCAAATTAGATTCGATAGTTGCTAGCATCAAGTTTCCAATAAGAAAATGGATATATGTAAGGAAATTTAAATTTGACAAATCTGAAGAGACAGTCACATTAAAGAGTTGGCATTGAGCATCACTTCTACCTGAGCAAGTTTAAGTTTTTCGAAACGTCAAACAACGCGTCAAAAGTAGTGCTTAACTGATTTAACAACTACCTCTTACAAACTGTCAAAATGCTGGGCTTTTAGTCAGTTTAGAGGAATAAAGGCCCAATTTACTATTTCGAAGTTTAAGTAAGAGAATATTCTCACAACTGACTCTAATGAAATTTAAACTATACCCTATTCTACCCTACTCTATTTTACTCTATCTTACTGTATATAAAACGCCATAAGCAGTCGACTTTGTATCCAATACTAAACTTTACTCATATCGAATATTAATTCAATGCGTCTGGGTAACGTATGAAAATAGCTACATATACCTTAAAAGCTTTGACATTCCTTCGTTTTCCTATATTCGCAAATGGGCAAGGCGGTAATACTCAGAATACTGATCACTGATAATTTATTATGAACTGATTCAATAATTTCTAAAGCAGACCATACACCTATGCAATATCTATTCCGTACTACATACTGTAAAAGACCAATACTCAGAGCGAATGCCGACCAAAATTGATTGGTACCTTGCATGCAGACCAAAATCAACTATTTAGAACCGATCGAGTCGAAAAAAATTGTATTAAATAAACAACTTACATTAAATGATTGTATGAAGAATATTTGCTAAAAATCGATTCATTTAATGAGTTTTTGAAACGTCAATAACGATTATGCAAACAGTTACTAAATTTCGTTTTTCGGATAACTTATCAAAGTTAATTATCGTTGCTCGATCATATGTTTGTTTTATCCTGGTTAAAGAATCAGTTGGTGCCTCCCATCATAGTAAGAGACTCAATAGTTCTTTTGGAGTCCCTCCCCGATAGGACATTTACGATGTTCTCCTTAGTTAGTATATGTCTTCAATAAAACATAGAAAGCAGCTCTTGAATTTCCTTGATGCAATTAATCACAAAAATATTCAAATTGTGAGACGATAAATTAATTTATGCTAAAACTATAGATGAATCAGTCTAATAATTTATATTATTACCGAATATTATCGAATGACATATTCAAAATCGGTATTAATTTTCTAATTAATTTTTTAGTAAAAAGGCATCACAATTTCAATTTAGCAAGTGATATGTTTTCTAGCAGTGCTATACTTAATTTCACACATAATAGTAAGCTGAAATTCGTTCGCGTCATTGGAAATTACATAAATGCAGATTATATGGGCATCTTTACTAGAGTCAAAAAATGTATGCATCCGCGCAACTGGATATAACGCGACGCTCGATTTTTAATTTATTTGATTCAGTCACTTGCGATATATATCAAAGTCATTTGGTATATAATTCAACCAGTATAGTTTCATCCCAATCGATTCTGAATTGCTACAACTATTGAATGATTATCTTGACCGATACTAAACTCAGAGCGATAAGATCCAAAGGATCAAAAACCCGTGCCACATTTGCCGATATGAAACGTTTCGTAGCACGCTTAGTTCTTACTGATGGAATTGAGTATTGTAAAACATCATTCATTGTATTCCATTATATATCAAAAGTTTTAATCTCGTTATCCTTATATAGACTTAAAACCAAAGTTTGCGAATGGTGACATGGAATGTTTTTTAAGGATCAGTTTGAATTTGAGGTCCATTTACCTAACACGAAAGCAGCTCTTAATAATATCTTATCTGATCATAAATGGTGATAGCTTCTGTTATCATATTGGCTCTTATTAATAGATTATCTATGTACAAATCGCATTTAATTATTTCCATGTCTACTAATAATTCCTGCAAATTTATTACTTTTTATAAACACCTAGTAGCTAAAAACAATGTTGAAACAGTACCATATGTGACGATCAGTAGTTTATACATGTTGATATTTCCATTCCCATTTTCTCTCTACAAAATTCTTTAATAGTAAGCTTGTTTGCAATTGATCCACGAGAATCTGATGATACAATTTTACAACATCTATTATGGCGTACGCGAATATTTGAAAACACGCAGAAATTAATATTAAGTCCTATTGCACGGTTTTCTTAACTATTGTAAGATAGTCGTTTAACTAGATACCTGATAACGATTTATACATTAAAAACTACTTTCAGTTTTGTAATTAGGCTAGATTGTTTAAAAACTTCGTGATGAGGCATATAGTAAGACTTTACGAGCAAGTATTAGTCATTTTTACATAATAATTTCATATGATTTAGATTATTGTATTCTCCAATGAAATTTGAATATTCCTCCTTTGGTAATAGTCGTTTATTCAGTTTCCTTTCAAAGTTATAAATCTTTTTAAAGCAATCTCTCTACTAACACCGAGTTGGATTAGTTTGTCAGATTTACCTGTAATAAATCTTATCTGCGTTTGTAGATATCTTAAATTTACAAAAATTTTGTTAGTTAGGTATCCAAATCTTGTATGAAACCCTACCAATAAGTTTATTATTTTTAATTGTAAAATCTTATAAGATTCTGTCTAAATGCGATTTTTGTAAGGACAAGTATGATCGAGCCATTTTTATCTAACTGCCAAAGGAAGTGTGTCAAAAATTCGGCCCCCTAATAACACATCCACACGAAAGTTTTCGTAAAAGTTAGGGTCTGTCAACTTAATGTTTTCTGGAATCTAATTACTATTTTTATGAATAGATATAAGATTTTGCATTATGTTTTTTAATATAATGGAATGGACTGTTTGTTAAAATTGTTGAATCTCAATTTGAACTCAATTTGAATCGGTACAAAATGCTGCGCAAATACCATTGTCTGATTTAACTCTGTGAACAGTATATCGTGTCATCGCGATTTTAATTTTGATCGAACCGAAAGATCGTTTGTTATAAAATATGATTGTGATCCAGAATCTAACAATATTTTGGTTGAGATTGTGCATCTCTGTCTATTTTAAATATTGATCAGTGTAATTGAAAGAAATACTTGCGAGATTATGTTTTTTGCACGTCTCAATAGATATTCAACGCAACATGTTTCATAATCTTTCCTGTTAGATTCAACGTTTGTCCATAGGTCATAACATGCAACAATGTATCATGTTTCTTATGCAGCAGTTATTAGAAGTACATACGTTAGCATTACATGAGATTGATTTGAAACAATTTAAACATAAATTTTTTCTTTAGTTTGTTTGATTCTCTAATAGATAGATTCCGTTAAACTTGTCACATTAAACATGTTACTACCTTTACAAATTTAACATGAGACGACGTTCCGTATTGTTGCGAGTTTTAGTTTGCGCTCAAGCAGAAGAGATACAATTATGTGATAGCGCTTCTAATACCTGGTATCTGTGTAATAAAAACTATGTTAACTGCAGAAAAGAAGGCAAACTTGACTGCGATAATTTGCCCTCCCATTCTTTACACCTTTTTGAATATAATCTCTCTGATATCATATGAATCAATCAATTGTCCCACTGATAAACTGATTATTCTATCATTGTAAGGACTGTGATGTATTTGTGAACTCCACCCAAAAGTTATCGCAATACGATACGATTTCCTTTAGATATTGAAAATAAATTCATTATCACTTTCAGATGCGTGTATACAATGAGTTTTTTGTTACCATAATATACCTCAAGCATTTTCCAAGCTTTGATATAGTTTATCTCAGAAAATTCAAACAATTGAATTTTTTTATGCCAAGATTACAAATATTGAAATCTTTGGATAGACAACAATGAATCGTTCTTATGTATTAATGTATTAAAAGTATCGCGGCTATAATTTGGTAATTAGATTATTATATAATTTGGTAATTAGAATTATTCTCGGCAGGCGTATTGATTTATTAATGTTATTCATGTCGTCCCATTGTTCAAATGTGTCTAACAATCGATCAAAGTCTGCTAGAAGGTCGTAATATACCGTTTCGAATGTTTTTAATCGTGAAAAATATTCGATGAATTCATCGGTCAATGCAAGTTTATTTTGTACGTCTTCAAATTCATATAATTTACTAGACAAACTTTCGTGATGGCTCTTGAATTGGAACTTTTCTTCCTTTTCGGATTAATACTTTGAATATAGTTCTATATTCGGGTAATTTCTACTTTAATCTGATCACCTGGTCACCTTTCTCTCTTTCAAATCTGACGCCATGTTCAATGCTATAGTAATGATACGAAAATAGAAAGAAGATGATAGAAAAGAATGAAGACTGATCTGATATCTCAACTCAGTGTGTCAATGCAAATGCCTTAGTTCAGGGCTTTAGTTCATGATTTTCTCTGAAGTCACAAATTATTGTAAATTCCTGTTATGTTTTCTGATGATTCGAGTTCAACGATTCATCAACAATTTCTGTTAGTCGTACATCGATATTTGCTGACAGAAAATCGAAAAAATTCGATTACATTCGGTGATAATTACGTCTCGTTAGATTTTAACATATTCCAACAATATATATCAATAATGTAGATATTGATCTATAGAACTCGTAATGATAATCATCCGTTATCTAGCTAGAACTACCAATATATTTGAACACAAATTGTAGGTTCATATATATAAAAATTTATCTTAACAAAATGTTCTCATTGTTCTATCTTAATGTAATTAAGAAAGGCAAATGGAAAGGAAAGAATTTGAGTAAAAATTGAATATGGAAAAGGAAGGAATGATGCCTATGAATCAGGGATAGGTCGGGATAGTTGGCTGGGAATATTTAAACAATCCTATGTGTGCCCCTTTGTCCCGTAATACTGTCGATTGGCGAGCGACAAATGTGTATTCGAAGGATAGGCGCTAGACAACACCTGACTCATCTCGTCTAGGAATCGATTTTCAATATTTATTTATTTATTGTCAAGCAAGGCATATTGAAAACTATGCGCTTAATTAAAATGCCTAAGTTCGGACAAAGGTGGCAATGTGTTACTACCCAATCACTCATATTTATTTCTTCTACTGATGGTTGATGTGAATTTCACGGTGATCTGCGCTAGATGAAACAGAGCAGCGGTAGAATTTGGTTTAATAACAAATGCATATAAAGAATATACATTTGTCGATTATTTCTTCACAAATAATAATTAGTAAACATATAATTATAACTATTTTTATAAAAATCAAAACACAAGTTCGTTTCCATATTATCTAGAAGTTTCGCTCCAAGCGCTATTTTTTTATAGTTTCCTTTGTAGAAATAATCCACTTTATATAATATATAATACGTATTCACTAATTATTTTTGACAAAACATTGGACAAAATCTTATTTTTTGTAGCAAATTTATATACTAATTGTTATAAGTGTCAATTATATTTATTATTCTTTATGGTAAAACAAACGCTTTGTTGTAAACAAATGTGTACCAACATTGTATCTATCACGGATCACTGTAAAACGTTCACTACTATCAAAAAAAGATATACATATGAGAGGCTGAAAAGTATGAATTTACAGCTTATTAACACTATTTACTTTAACCTTACTTTAACCTACTTAGTTTAACACAGAACTAATCGTTATGTACGCATGAGAGGGATATAATTAACAAGCTTATACGATACGATAGATGTATGATGGGAACAGCGTTTCTCGCTTGAGATTATAATTCATATATCACATAATCATATATCTTTCGCTGAAGTTACACACGTTTCAAGCGAAAACCTTAAAAGTTATTTTAATGAATGAATAATAATGTAAAATAATAATGAAAACATTTCAGAAATTAATCGAATAATTAAAGAAAGATCGAAAAATGAGTCAATATCTCATCAATAATTAATATTTACAAAAGTCGGTAAATAAAAGAAAGAATTTAAACCAATTTTAATTAAAGACTTTTTATGAATAAATGTTTTTTTTCATTAAATATAAACTAATATATTTAATGAAAAAACTATAAATATATTAGTTTGTATATTTATTTTTATTTTTTAATTATACATAAAGATTTTATATTAATTGAACAAATTTTTGTAATTGTTTTTAAAATAATAAGTAAAAATGAAGTAAAAATAATTAATATACAAAATTTATTGAAGAATTAAATAGTTGATTAATTTTTATTCATGAATTAATTAATTTTCAAAATTTAATTGATGAATTATAACTTATTAAATCGAATCTGTTTATTTAATTAAAAAAATATAATTAAAATAGTTCTATTTTAAAATGATACATATTCCGTTAAGAAAAGTTGCGTATAGTAACACGCTTCAACTTTGCAACGAAAGAGAAGAAATTCATACTTTTATTATTAATTTTCATATTAACGCTTGAATGATGTGTGTTTCGTGAAGTAACGATTGCTTTCTTGTTTTATATGAAAATGCTTTGTTGTTTGTATGTAAACTTATATAGGTAAACCAATGCTCAAATTTTCTGATGCATACCAAACGTAAGCACACGTGCTCGCATGAAAAGCCACAGTAACTTATTCTGGCATTTTAATGAGTGTTGAAACATGATTCTATGGTGAAAATAGGAAATCTTCAGCCAAGTACATCTTCATGCCAGTGGATCTCAGTTTTTAAGATATTTTCAAATTTTAGAAAGAATATTTAGTTTCCATTTTATTTTATATATTAAAAACATAAAAATCTTATAAGAATCATTTAGCAGAATAATTTTAATTTAATATTTCAATTTATTTATATTTCAAATATATAAATCTTTGCCTATATTTAATATTAAGAAAAAGGAAAGCTCAACTGATTTTGGTAGTAATCGAAATAATTTTCTTTTGTATTTCAACGAATGAAGTTAAAAATTCTCTATGTAAACAATAGTACGTTCGCGTAAGTAATATATATATATATATATATATATATATATATATTTCATAATATGTATTCAATAAAAAATAATTTTAATTTAATATAACTATTGAACTCGAAATTTTTTACCGATTTAATATTAATATCAACGGACATTCAGCCAACTTTGATTGTTATCGAACTAAGTTTCTTTTGCATTCCGATGAGTAGACATCGAAATTCTCTTTCTATACAAGCAATTAAACAATTTTTAATTCCCCTAATTTTTTAATTATTTAAACAATCTATAAATATGCGGAATATAATAAGCTAATATTTCAACAAAGGTACATTTATTTAAACAATAGATAGCTCGTAACATGCGATAAACGCAAAAAATCTTCATTTAAAACTCCAATACTTACCAATAGTATAATAAATTAATATTTAAACTAATATTTAAACAATAATACATTTATTTAAACATTTCATTGTTTGAAACACGGATAAAAATATAATTAAATTAAGTAAAATTAAATTAAATTAATATTTAGATAGATAAATAATTTTTAACGCCCGGTCGTTGCATGTTTATAATGTCAACAAAAACGATCTTTTTAATTGTTATGTAAATAGTTTATTTATAGATTTTTGTGAATAAAGATCGAACCAACAAGTAAGCTTAAATAATTTAAAATAAGGTGATTATTCTAGAATTAATTAAAAAATTTGAATGACATGCGTGAAATGAATTTAAAAAACGTGCACGAAGTACAACAAACTAATATTTAAGATGATTACGCCGGTGCATACCACCGGTGGTTTGCGTCGAGTCTCCTATCAAACAGTGTATACCGGTGGCTCACGCTCAAATCTATCACTTGAATGTTCCATAGTACGTGGTACAGAGGTGAGTACCACGAAAAATGTAGTCCATTTAGTAACTAGAAAAAATTGCCGTATAGTTGAAAATTTAAATAATGGAAGTTTAATTTATATTAATTGAAAAGGAGTAGGATGAAGTAAATCATGAATATGAGCACCGCTCCACAGTGAAAAACAAATCGCAGCACCAGCGTAAAAGTCTTGAACAATAGCACATTTATTTATACATTTTATAGATCAAAACGCGTAAAATATAAAATAGAATTAAATTAATATTTAAGTAAAGTTAAAATTTGAAGGCATGATTGTTCCTTGTTTATGTCAACAGAAATGAACTTTTCAATGACTTTGACTGTTATCGAAACAGTTTTCTTTTGGATTTCAACGAGTAAAAATCGAAAAAGTCTCTTTTCAAACGAACAAGCTTAAATAAATCATACTTTCAAGTTTTTTAGAATTATTTAAATAATTTAAAATGTGCATGGAGTATATTATTTCATATTATAATAATAGATAGTAGATAGTAGAATCTAGATATATCTAGATATTTCTAGATAATGCAGTAAGTAGTGGACAATGGACAGTGGACAGTGTGTAATGGATAGTGCATTGCGGATAGTAGATAATAATAGAAAATGGACAATAGAGAATAGATAGCAGTAGACAGTAGACAGTCGACAGTAGATAGTAGACAGTAGAGAGTAGACAGTCGACAGTAGATAGTGGATAGTAGACAGTGACAATGAATAGTAGATAGTATTTTGAAAACTCTTGATATCTTTGAATAAATTGTACTGTCTTCATTAGATCTTATAAACAAACAAACAAAAAACAAAAGTGTAGTAAAAGAAACTATTTTAATTAAGATCTTAAATGGTTAAAATGATTTTCTAATATTTGACAAACAACCATCCACTGTAAAAGAATGCCTTTAGTGGAGCCACCCGATGCAGAAAAATACAAATTATAGTGCTCGCATCAACGTGTTCAAATTCGCGCGCTATAAAGTATCTATCGACTCGCGATTCTTATATCAATTGTACAGATATCCCTTATTTACATAATATAAAAAGCAATAGAGGATAGAAAAAGCATCCAATTTGATCCTGCTTTAAGCAAATGGCTGTTCTCATTTGCTTCAAACTGAACACAATCTGGATTATCACGCAATCAGACGCAACCCAGATCTATCAAGGCTACTGGAAAATATGTCATGTAACAAAATCGATCAACTTTGTTCTTACACGCGTTCTAAATAAACGAAAATTGCTAAAATTACAAACGAAGCAAATTTACAGTATACAATGGTTTATTCATATACGACAACGTTCGATAGTTTAATAGTGCAATAGTCTTTCAAAGATTTTTTGAGTGTTCAGATGTAGTTGGTCTTTTTTACACAGTTAATAAATTATTGAAAAATATAATCAATGAATGTACGTCAAATAGCTATTAAAATTAATGTTTTGTATTAATTTGTGCTTACATTAAGTGAATTAATTTAATTAAGTAAAGTAAATAATGCAAATATTAAAATAATATTACAAATATTACATGATGGAAACTTTCTTTAAAAATTAAAAAGATTAACTTATTGTAAAACTTGTATAATTTTCATTATTATCTAGTGTTCATTATTAAACGAAAAAAAATAAATCAACATTTTTTTAGTTATGTACATGCCGAAAAATTTTATCGTATTAGAAATGTTTAACGAGCATAAACTTTTGACTAATTTTGCCATGTTTCTGAAAAATTTCTTAGAAATTAGCAACATTGTGATTGTTTACATCCTAGATACGCCTACCTCTTTTTTTCTATTAAGCCTCGCTTCGTCTTTAAAAAGAGATAAACTTGCCTATATATAATGAAGAAAAGTATGTATAGAAAATATACCGATATATTCCAAGGTACTTTTTCAGTTAGTAATTTTTAAAACCTGTAGAGATGTAGGCGACATCCATAATGACATTTACAATACACATGTATGAATGTATATGTGCATGAAAATTGAATGTAATATGAAATACGATAAATGATGACTAAGTAATGATAAATCATTAACAAAAGCATTAAAAAGCATCAAAAGTAGCAATAACACTAAAAAATTCTAAAAAAGTTATGAAGCAATAGCCAATTTTATTCTCAGGAATATTTTTTAAATGCAACAAACTTAGGAACATTTATGTGTGGAAGTCGCATATTCAACAATCGATTGGTATTTTAAAAGCAACTTTACAATCAATATTACAAAAATATACTTATTATTTGATATTAATGAAGACAAAAGGGTTTCCGTTTTTAGCTGATAATCACCGAACACAAAATGGCATCGTGTCCACTGACGAGACAATGAACGACCAAATTAGACATGCGCAGTAGACTACCTTAAATAAGTTATTAATAAATAATGCATAATTTCTCAATCTAATAATAATCAAAAACATAAAATTATTGTAAGTACGATGTACAAATGTAGGATAACTGACAATGGAATTAATGTAAACTTAGCAAACAACAGTTTATTAAATGTAGCATATGTATGTATGAGATATCGTTGATTTTAATAAAATAAGAGATATATTGAATAAAAATGATAAAATAATACAGAAAATAAAGAAAATCTTGTCATGCTTCGTATCTCTTTTGGTATTCTGTCTCGATTCATCACATTCATCTTCAGAAACATAACAAGAATACAACAACAACAATAAACCCCATGGGAGAAAGCATTAGAATTCTTCCTCGATGTTTGCTACCTGTCATAAGAGACAACAAAAAAGAAGCCTTTGTAAATGGAAAAAAGAAACTCCCTTAGAAAAGAAGTGCTACCTGAAAAGGATCAAAGCATATCTCCAGTATGCTGACTGTCAATGATACGAAAATAAACAGGCAACTTTGTACCTAGTAACTAGAAAAAGGAATAACCACATAAATAAGGAGTAGGGAACAACAACAGGGAGCAAGTCAACTTGTAGCCGCTGAGTGTGTTTCATCGGATCATCAGCCCGTAATCACAAAAATAGGCAGGACACGACAATGTTTGCAATGGTCAAATGTGATGAATAAGGACGTCATAAATTGCTACTTTCTAACAACATAGCTGGAATTGATCATAATGGACTAGAATAGAACAGCATAAAGACCACGATTCCTAACGTGATATCCACAACTAATTGCACATATAATCAAAGAAAGATTAGTAGACCATAATTAAAGCTCACAGCATCAAAAATATAGAAAATAAAAGTGGACGTAGCAAAGGAAACAGGAAACAAAGAAAGCAATACTACACAACAATACTAGAAAACAGATATACAGTCCAACGACATGAATGAAAATAATGATTCACATACTACAACCATACCAATAGACAGCATATAGCATATTACAAATTCAGAACTGAGCAGAAGCTACAGATATGAAAAAACACAGCAGAAGCTACAGATATGAAAAACAAACTAACAATAAAATGAGAAATAGAAAATAGCGTGGAGAAATACAAACCCAAACCGAAATGAACTTGCACTAAAAATTATATTTAAAGAAAACACAACTAAAATAATAGAAACTATGAATAGTGAAACAAATTTCTAACAGAAAAAAACAACCTAAAAAAATATATAATAATATACACAGCAATAAGAGCAATAAGAGCAATCATAAAGGTAAGTGAACAGAAAATAAATAATAGACATGAATAAAAAATTTAGAAACCAGCGAAACTAAAATTGAAAATTAGAATGAACAAAAGTTCAAACACTAAGAAAAGATTCAGACAGGCTAACAGAATACATAAAAGCAAACGCATCTAAAGAGGTAATTAAACACACAAATAAGATCACGCAAAATAATAAGGAAGCAACAACTCAAATACTAAACATATATAAACAAAAATTATACTCCACATACTCTGCTTGCTTGAAGAGATATTACAAGCCACAGGAAAGAAAGAATATAAATAACCCCTTCAGAAGAAATGAAAAACTCTTCTACAGAAAATTAGGTACCAAAGAAAAGGCAGTAGCGACAGCATCCTCAAAAGAACAAATAACAGAATTCTAGGAAAACGTATGGAAAAAATCAAAACATCGCAACAATAAAGCATGAATTGCACTAAAAAAATGACTATCACAAAATAAACAACATCATAAAACAGCATTACAGAAGAAGAGTTAGTAATATAATAAAGAACACACAGCTAGAAGTCATTTAGAAAAGAATATATACAGAGTTTTCTTTTACAATCATGACCACATACAAATATCTCACAAGAGAAATCAACAAAATGATATAAAACCTAAATTATACATCAGATTTTTTAATAGAAGGCATAATATACATTAAACCCAAGACTAAATAAACAAAATCCAGCCAAGTACAAACAAATAACTATACAAAATTATAATTTCGCCAATAACACGAAAAATTGACCAACACTTCACATATAATGATGTATTTACAGAACAGACACAAATAACAATATATTTACAGAAGAAAGGATGCAGGAAAAATAGCCAGGGATGTAAGGAACAACTGATAACATTATAAATTGATAGCATTATAATGAACCAAACAACAAATGAACAAAGAATCTGAAAGCATCTAACAAAATCTGAAACATGTAACATATATACTACAAGAAAACATTCATCTCAGTACGACGCAGCTGGCTCATCAGAACACTATAATTATATAAAATACATCCAAAGATACAAAAACTACTCAATACATTAATGAAAACACGAAGAACGGTTATACAAATAAGAACAAAAACAGAACAAACCACTATAGACATTATAAAAATAAATAGAGTTTTCCAAGGAGACTCATTTAGTTATACATGTGCTTAAATCCACTATTTAAAGCATTAAACAAAAGTACATACAAATATAATATAAAGCAAGACAATATTATCAAACTATAAAATAAACTACTTAATGTATATAAATGACATAAAATATAGGTAGCATCAAAAACAAAATTCACAAAACTGCTAAGGACAACAAAAGAAGTCACAAAAGACAAAAGATGGAATTCGGGATAAATAAATGCAAAAGACTACATATGGCAAGAATAAAATGGTACAAAGAAAAAATAAATGAGACTGAACAACGAAATAATAAACAATAAGATAAAACCTAAAAAATACAAATACCTTGGCTTCTGATAGAATATACAAATAAACCACAGAAATGAAAAAAGAATTATACAATGCATACAAAATTTGCCTAAAAACATTGATCAAAACTAGCCAAACAACAAAAAATCCTTTTAAAACAATAAACATTTCAGCATCATCAAATAGACACAAATAGATCTAAAAAACATTAAAATAACAAGAACAGAATTAACTAAGTATAGAAAACACCACCCAAATGCATACTAAAAAAGAATGACAATAAACAGAAAAAAAAGAGAACTAATGGTCATAATATCATTACATGATAAATAAATTAAAACACTCAGAGCATACTTACACAATAAAGACAGCGCATTACAGAGAGCTATAAACAGGGTGGAAAATCAACATTACACTCAATCTATCAGCAAGGGATGAACCAATAGTCAAAAATACACACAAAAAATAAATAAAGCAAAAAAGGCAAACAAACATGAACCAACAAAACGTTACATGGAAAACATGTCCATATAATGAATGACCCCATATAAATAAGGAACTCGTATATAATAACTCTGATAAATTACATAACTTTAATACTACTAATAGTAGTAATGGTGGTGATAATAGTAGTAATGGTCATAGTAGTAGTGGTGGTGATAATAGTAGTAATAATCGTAGTAATAATGATGGTCGTAGTAATATTGATAGTTGTAGTAGTAATAAAGATTGCGAAGAGAATAATAATCGCCTAAAAACATCGATAATTATTAATATTATATATATAGAGTACTATCTCCCACAGGACAATAAATGCTCCATTGATTTGTGCAGGATTCACTATTAAGTAATATTTTTAAATTTGGAGTTTCAGTGATTATATATTTTTATAATTTTATTCTTCATTTAATAGTAATCTGAAATCTGAAATACACATCGTCTTTTATTATTAATGTTGTTTGCACATCAAGTCTTAATAATATCATACAGCCTACAATTGATTCCCAAATCAATCGAACAAATTCTAAAATGCATGCTTAAAGAAACATTCGAGAAATGTTGAAAAATACATTTATAACTTCCAATAAAGTATACACGAACATGATCTAAAATAAAAATTGCTTATTTAATAATTCACTATATGCCACAAAAAGTATTTAAAATAAAATCTAAATTAATCTTTTGTGTTCTATTCTATAATTTGTATCAAGAATATATATTGTTTAATCAATTATCGAAAATATACAGAAAATTTTTATGATTATTTTTAATCATAAGAATTTTAGAGTATTAAAGAGTATTAAAGAATTTAAGAATGTAAAAGTACTAAAGCGACAGGTATTTGTTAATATAAGATATAAATTTTTATAAAATTTTTTATCAATCACGAAATGTTAGATACGTACTTTAGAAGTCACAAAACAATGCATTATTCGAATAAAATTGTCATATGAATAGTATTTAATTAAAAAGAAAATTTTGAATAAGAAAAAAATGTGCAAATCTAGTAGAACAATAATACTGTTAGTAGAACAATGATACCATAAAACGAAATGTATATAAGCTACAATCGGTTCCGTGGTACTAACAATAACCTTGCTATATCCGATTGGACGAATCAAAATCCATTCAGTATGGTTTGCCAATTGTCTTGCATCAAATTAATGCTGTAAAATTAATTTTGCAATAGTGCATGTTTATAAAATTTTATTTAATAATATAACAAACGGTGAGTAAATTAAGATACAGTTATATTCGCGTAATTACGTAAATGACTTGAGTGATCTCTATATATTATAAAACTCGCAATGGTCAACCTTTTATTCAACTTTATCTTTCGATGTGCGAAATGCAACTCTAATTACGCGAAGTATCTAAGGATTTCTTAACCGTAAAAAATTAAGGAAAGAGAAAAGAGTAGTTTTATGAAAGAGTATATCAAAAAATACATAATTACCCCCCCCCCCCCATTGATATGTTACAAATGAATACTATATACCATATATATACACAGCTTCATACCATGCTTATAATTTAACATATATTAATAATACATTGCATATCATTTATCCATCCATGTTATTCTATTAAAAATTATATCACTATTTTCTTAACAAATTAAGGAATATCATTTTGTATCACTTTTATCGTCCTTATCTATTGATAATGGTACGAATTTAGTGACATCGCAGTTAATTATGCCAAATGTAGTTTATAATATTACGATGCGCTTGACATCATCATGTTCCAGATGGATTTGCAATGCCCAATGTATTGTTTCTTTCAA
Source organism: Vespula pensylvanica (assembly GCF_014466175.1). Lineage (NCBI taxonomy): Eukaryota > Metazoa > Arthropoda > Insecta > Hymenoptera > Vespidae > Vespula > Vespula pensylvanica. Next base: position 28,800 of record NC_057696.1, read on the forward strand.
TGATCGTATTTATTGAATATTTGCGTGCTTCTTGGATATTTATGATACATGTTGATCTCGTTTATACGTTTCTTGTATCACCTTTTTCAAAAGTCCTGTTTGATCTTTTGAATGTGCTACAAGATACTGTATAACAGTCTACTTAGTATGGCATAACCCAAAAATTGTAGTCAGATAAGTTCATTAACAAATCACCAATTAAACAATATCCAGGAGTTTAAGATCATGGGAATCAAATGAAATTGGCTTAAGATGACAGGAATTGAAGATAGCTTCTGAAATGTGGATTACATTACTGAAATGTGGAGAATACAGACGTCAATTAATTCCAACATCAGTGAGCTAATGATTAATTTTAATTTAATATTTGGATATTTTTATAAAAGACAGAATGATATAGCTTAAAATAGAATTATAGCTTAAAATTGATTCCTATAAAATTAGTGCTATTGTCAGAATAAGTAACTCTGCGTTATCCTTGCTAAATTCATTTAATGTGATAACAAATGCATTTGTAATTAAATCACTTATAACTTGTAGTTGAACAGTTTCAATAGAGATGTTGACTTTAAGGAACGCAAATTCTACAACCGCAATAATGTAAAAAGGATTGCAATAATTGGTTCTGTAAACATTCCGAATAATTGGAAATATAATATTCATGATTTAATATATATGATATATATGTGATAGATATTATTGATCACAATTATCAATCAGAATCTTGTTCAAATACAGTACAAATAATTCAAACAATACAAAACCTTCTTACACCAATTTGAGAAGACTATAATCCTGAAGGTAGATGCATCTAATCTTGTACACAAGAATGCTGCGATGATTTCTAGTATTCACACTTGCCCATATTGGTAGCGTTCTAGTATTCAAAGAATTATGTAATTCATCTGGTACAGGAATACGTAGAACAGAAGAAGAGCCTCTCATTCGACAACTATAAAAAATAAACTTTTTTAATATAATTTTTGAATCAAATAAAATATATTCTTAATAACAATTTTTTTAAGGTGGCCCCTTGATTGATAGGATGAAATAGAAGAATATTTGATAAATTAATTGGTTTGAGATAATAGATAGTTTCAGAATAAAGATTTCAAGTTGATTATCTTTCTTACAAGTGGTGTATAAGAATAGCTTCTCGTCTCAATAGACTTTCTGTAAAAAAAATAAAGGCTTGTAAAAAAATACAGATTGTTCAATTGCTTGAAGACTCATCAATTTTTGGATACGTTTTTTCGATAAATTTATTAGCGTTTTTATAAAATGCGGAATATACTGATTGTCGATCTTACAAAGTGTAAAATACTCATTACTTAGTTGCAGAATACAGAATACGGAATTATTAAATGTTAGCCACTTTACAGAATGCAGAATACGGACTTATTAAATAATTAACAATATTAATTAATTAATTAATACAGTTTCGCCGAACACAGAGTACATATTTAAGAGCTAATCATAAACTTACTACAATAGATAATTTGTGATTGATTTTACAGAACAATAAATACTAACACTTTTCTGAATTTTCTTTAAGGTTTGCTTTCAACATACTACCACCATATCGAAGTAGTATATGAACGTTCGTCTAATTATTATTTAGTATATAAATTCTAGTATATAAATTTTTTGTTGTATATAAATAATTTATATTTTTTAAACATTAATGAATAGGGTTTCCTTTGTGCATTCTACGCATTTAGAAGTGTTGAATTGATGTATTTTTTATATATTAATCTTTAATGGATTAACTAGATTAGATTAATAATGTAAATTTCTCTAAGTATATTCGTAAATATTTAATTATGATTTTATTTATTATGTTACGTTCGAAAATTTTTATGGGTTCCATTATTCTTTGTTTTTATCTATATTCTTAGTTTCTTTAGTAAATATCATGGCTTTGGCTTAGGCTTGTTGGTGGCTTCAGTTCGATTATGGACTTATTACTTAATTACCGGCTTTAGCAAATACAGAATACAAACTTTAGTGACTGCCTTTTCAAATTTTCTCTGATTATATCCTTTTCACTTCCTCTTTTTAGATGCACTTAATTCATCGTTTACAGAATTACCAAGGATAAAAAGCTTTGCTTCCTACTGTATAATAGGAATTACGATTTTGATTAGTTCGTATTTTAACAAGAAGTCTATTGTATCACGAAGTGAAATTTGCCTAACGTTAAAATTCAAAGAATTTATTGAAGTGCATGTTTATAAAACAAGATATTGGAGTTCAAATTGTTTATGTCTTCGGAGATAGTAGAGGGGCGCATGAGTATCCTAAGCGTGTTAGGGTCTACAAATTATAGAGAATTGATAATACTGCAAATAGGGAGAGTTTGAAAATGCTAAAAGACATCCCTTTTTTTCTGTTCTAAATGGGTCCTCATTTCTTGGATGGGTTAATTAAAGTGGGGTTAAACATTCCTCATTTTTAGCCAGGAAAATATCAAACGTAAGTGAAGAAAAATAACTTTATGCAGGATGTAACAGTGACAAAAAGAATAATTTTATTCAAAATTGTTCGATTGAACCTCCGAATTGTTAATGCTAGTCTTAACTAGAGATAAATCAATCATGCAGTCTTTGGCAATTGTAATTATCTTAAAATACCATTAGAAATTCATACTGTTTGGTATATTTACTGATATAAACTACCTCTACTACGCTTTATTCACACACTCAAAATCGATATGGCGAAAAATTGGAACGTGAACTAACAACCGGGAATTAAACGGAGTCTTATCATCAATAATAAATCACAGCACTAAATCTATTTATTGACGATCAGAGCACACTGAGAATAGACATCCTGCTATATAAATCTAACTTGGCTTACAATTAAAAATATCCTACATTAATATCAAGAAGATTTTATGTTTCCAAGCTCAACATACGTGAGAGTCATGAGAAAGTAGATCACGGCAATAACTACTGCTACTCAAGCTACACTTAATGCTGTCCATGATACATTTTGGCTAGTCAATGGCCGCCATAAAACAAATTTTAAATAAATACATTACTTACTGTCAAGCAAATCCTATTACCCCTGAGTACATCATAAGTAAGCCTCAAACATACCTGTCGATCATATATGAAAAGCACGCCCTTTCATCCATGTAGGAATAGTTTAAAGCAGTTTGATATTTGTGAAAGAAAAATAATGTCGAAATCGCAATCACGTTAAATTACACATCGCTATCTTCGTACGTTTTATCATAAAGGCAGTAACTACAGATGCTTTTTCACCACTTTAAAAAGATTCATTGTAGAGGATAATACTCCGACCTATAGTTAGATAATGTGACTAATATCATAAGTGTTGTAAATCAGATAATGGCAACAGTCAATCTAAAAGGACTTAATGATAGCAATATAAGCAACACAAGAGTACTAATGTAGCACAAGTTTACAAATAGGGGCATATATTGGCACTTCCTTCCATGACAACTATTTCATTTTAGTAGATTGTAGGATGCTGCCATGGAATATCTCAAAAATCGCATAATAGATGAAATTCTCCTCATGTACGAAGCATTGTTGTAAAGCATTCTCTCGCATTTAAACATTAATTTTCTACCTTCTATTTATAACCAATTTGATAATATTTTTTTGCGAATCCTTTTTAATGTTTTGTTCACACCAAAGTCTCCTCCCATGATACTGTCGTATGCTTCCTTTAAAATGTCTGCAATTTTCTCTGGAACAACGATTAAAGAGCTAGCTGAAAGGATTATTTCCAGCATACACAAAAGATTGAGAAATTCTATTAGAAAAAAAGATAGTTTAGTAGAGGATGTATTAAAGGTGTTAAACCACTACAAAAGAACAATAGTAAGAATGAAAGTAATATAAGTAACAAAATAATTATTTCAGAAAATTTTAAGTAAAAGAATATTAAACTTAGAATATTTAAACAGAGTTTATATTGAGAAATAACAATATTTTTTGAGTATATTAATAGCTACATAATTAGAATTCAACGTGTTCAATGTGTCGATTTCTCTATCTTATTCGTTGTTGATGTATTTTATTTGTTGCCTGCGTCACACAATCTAATTGGTATGTAACTATCCTTACATAAATATTCTTCGCACATAGTACGTCGGAAATGTGTATAAGAGCAGGCATCCTCCATTCACTCTGATCAATTTAGATTCACATTTTCCCTGCAGAACTCCTTTCTAATTCTGCAGATTACCTTGACGTTGAGATTAAAATTAGAGTCAAGATTGCGAAAGGAGTATTCTATAAGATGAAAGGTCTCATATGCTACCACAATCTCCAATTTGAGGAATGTTAGCATATCGTGGAGTAGAGTACTGTCGGTACTGCTTTACATGTAGAAAGTTGGTGTTGAAGGTTTCTTCAATGAACAGACTGAAAGCATTTATGAGGGACCGTGTCACCAATACTAAAGTGTTCCGCAGAGCCGGGAACCCACATGAAATCCTAACGATCGTAAAACGTAAGAAATCCATGCACTTGGATTATTTCAAGAAACAGAAAAATTGTCGGGTAACAAATCTAGTGATAACTCTACGTGCTAAACATAGTGTCTTCGAAAGAACAACATTGAGACTTTTTAACTATAAAAGAACAAAAGAAAAATCAATGATGACACATCGAGATGCTGACAAAAGTATTGAAAGAAGAATAATTATTTCAAATAATATAAAAATTTGAAAAACATATAAGTAGTATTAAAAATCATAAGAGTAAAATTAAAGCATTAAAATAGAAGAAAATATGGAAATTCTTTTAGAAAAAATTCACGAACAGAATATAATGGCAGAATTAGCTAAATTAGAATAAATGTATAATACAAATTCTGACGATGTAAGAAACTAAAACGGAAGTAATTAAACTGATTAATTTTTACCGACTGAGATGATTAATTTTCAATTGACGCACGCTTTCCAATGGAAATGAATTTCTTTTTAGAACAATTAAGATCTCTTCCAGAGAATAATGCTTGTCCTCTTAGCGACAACGAGTCTGAGGGGTTTTGCCAACCTACTCGCTCCTTAATATGCTGGTACGTTTTAAAGAAATAAACCTCCAATAGTTCAAAAAGTCAGTGAGTCCACACTGATTACTAGCTCTGCTGATCCAGCTATTGATTAAGTAAAAAGTGTGTGAAACTTTAAATATGACTTCTCTTGTGAAATCTCAAGTTGCAGAAAGACATTTAAAACGAACAAACACTGCAGGTTTTGCTACAGTAAGGCCCAACATGGTCCGATGAAGAGATAACATTGGTGGTAAGAGAGAAGATTAAGTTAAACATTGAAGGAAAACGATTTATCAACCAGACTCTCCTCCAGATGTTTAGGAATAGCACAATTGAGGACATCAAAGGGGAGGAGGCGTGATCCCAAGTACATGACTCTAATCAGTAATATCTTTATCAAAATACGTAAATCAGGAAGCAGACAAGCACCTAGTTTTGAGAAGGCTGCATAAATAGAGAGAGATTCATAGACTACATTAGTAGAGTTGATTCTTTTGTGTGAGACGACTATAGTGAGGCCACATTGATGAATATATATGCAAATCTGAAATACTGGGATGACAAATGCAGGAAATCTCCTTATATCTTGAAAACACAGTATTGTTTTGAAGAAAGAGTCGAAACACTAAAAGATGCCCTGATCCTAAGAGAGAACAAAACGTATCAGATGGAATAACAACTAAAAGGAAGCTGCATAGAGCCGAATATGCAAGCATTTCGATTGAGGCGTTATGTTTAAATTAAAAGTAACAAGTATTTAAATTAAAAGTTTAAATTAAATTAAATTAAACGTTGAAACAAATACTAGCGAACAAAATCGCTTTATCAAACATTTAGAATGGTACTTTATATGTATTTTGGAGAAAAAAAACTTTAGATACAATTAGAATAGAACACAGTATATGCTACTCAACAAAATAATAAAATAATAGATTATAATCATCGATTTAAAAACATACAATTAATTATTAGACACATTATATATAATAACCTAACGATGCATCCAACTCATCGAAAAGACGGTCTCTTCATTGAAAAAAGCACATGGTTTAACACAATATATTTAAGATCTTAAAGATCTCGATTGAATAGTCGTTAAAGAACAATAAGTAAGTAATTTTTAAGATTTTCAAAATATGACATTGAAATTAAAATGCGATGAAAAAAATGTCATTAAATCAAGATTGATCGAGACAATCATCAGTTCAAACGCAAACCCTATGATACAGTAATCATTAGTACATAGCAATCATTAACACGTTAAGTTCTTCCTCCATCAAGCACTTGATCGCATCGAAACTCATACAATCACTCAAGGGCATTAAAAGGAAAACTAAGATAGTCGCATCGAATATTACACGTGTAGTTACATTCAGGAACTGCCCCATTGAAGCACATGCGCACACTTTCGAATATTCATCCTACTATCTATTACGATCATGTAGCATTATTGAGAATATCTATCCTTGTATATCGTTAGACAATCTATAAAAAAATACTTAGATAAAAAGAAACATGTTTCTTACGTTTCTCATGATTCATACCATTGTCCGAGTTTAGGCATTATTAGTACAAATATGTTTTCTTCGATAATTTGAGATGGGCGATAAATGAACAGTGAAATTAGATTCCTGAACAAAACGAGCAGTGATTATTTGGAACCTACCTTTAAGATATCAATTCGACAAGAAAGAATCAATATGGTTACCAGAACGAAGGATCATACTAGAGATTATTTAATTATTTTGAACAAACTATCCTTATACGCTTACGATCAATAAGCATCTTTCGTTTCCTCTCCAATCACTTTTTACTTAAACTTCTCGTTTTTCCTTTCCTAATTTTATTATTATTATATTTTCGCGGATAGTTCAAAAGAAATCATTAAGGATTCAATGTACACATTCAAGTTTGAAATAGTAAAACAACTGAATCTTACTAACATGACTGATGACTCCGAGACATCCAGCACAATCTACTTCTACATATTTCGAGTTAAAAATATTTAGACAACTGAATCTTAATAATTCATCCCCTCAATCGGAGGTAGCCAAAACAACTAACGATATACAATAAAAGTAATCAGGAATATCTTAAGCTTTGTATCTAAATATTTCAAATATATCATTTGCAAGTTAAATGTACGAAGTGCATTTTATCACGCATTTTTACGAGCTCACGAGCTACACAGAATCCTTAAAAAAAAATTACATTCTACCATTAATTTATGAAAAGGTGGCAAGCGGTATTTTACAGAGAACAACGGACAGATTTCGGGCTTTATATCGCTTTGTACCTTTTTTATTGCGATCAATGGAATCTATAACTCAAGGAAGAGACGGGGTTATCCCCAAATTATCATCGCTGATGCAGTGCAACATGTCCAGAGAAGCAAAATTTTTTCCTTATGCCAAAATCCTATCGTACCACCTTTCCAATTTATATTCCAAAAAAATGGACGGAACCTTGATGAGGAATTTACATTGAGAATAAATGATAGAATCGATCAGTGATTATTAGCAGATACAAAAGCAAATGTAAACTTAGAAGAAACAAGTAGCTCAGAATACAAAGTACAGAAAAAAGTACAAACACTATACACCGAATAAGATCCACCCCCGTATCCTTATTTGAGAAATGTGTACTTCCAATCAGAAATAAAAAACATGTATTTATAGTCATATCGCTGACGGGATAATTGGTACTACATTTTCACCATCTAAGGACACTTTGTAATTCTCTATTTTAAGCCGAAAGCATTCGCCAAAATTCAAAGTTTAATTGAACAATGCTGTTCCGCTTACTTGAATGATATTATATATAGTGAAATTTAGAAAAAAAACAAAACTAGGAATTACAAATATTCTTGTAACGGCTTAGTTATCAGTTTTTAACTACAACTGGGTGAATCAAAATGTCCGAAATCAAAATTGCAAGATCTTCAATATATTAGAACGGTAAGGAAAGAGAAGAAACAAATGTCGGTAAATAAAAGCGGTTTTAGAATTTTCGGAATCAAAAACATTCAAACAAATCGAACAGTTTTTCGAATTGATTGAATACTACCAAATATTTACGCTAAATTTCAGTCTGATATATAATTATAAAGGGATTTTAATTCTTTAGAAAAACATTGATTGGCCATTAGAAAAAAAAAGTTATTAATAAAGAAAGAACAAGAAATATGATTTTAATACACAAGAACCTAAATTTTATACCATAATAGAAGAAAATCGAATAAACCCTACGATATACATAGAAGCATCAAAATTAGCATAATAAATAAAATGGAATTACGAGAGGCTTCAAATACGTAAGACGTAAAAGGACAACTTAAGAAGTTCATAGTTCATTTAGTTATTCCACAAAGAGAGATAGGCGATGTGTAATAAAGAAGCACTATTATCGTCTATTAGAACTCCAAAAATTAAAAAGACTTTTTATAGACTAATGGAAAATTATTATTGGCCAATAATAAGATATTAATATCTAACATATTACATAAAATATTCATAATTACATTAAAAGAATCCTTAAATAATGTGCAATTTATCAAAAGGTAAAATTAATGATTATAATTTCACATAAAGCTGAGCCGATTATAACTATTTAGTAGTTTTAAAACTGAGTACGCATTTTATTAAAACTGAGTATCATTTTATTTTAACCGAGTAATAGTTTAATGGAATAATAGTTAAAAAAAAAAAAAAATTGCAAGAGCTGTGAAGAAGTATTTGATTATAGAATTGAAAGCAATTTTGTCGTTACGGTAATAAAGCCAAATTTTCGTTAAAGCTTGTATTACTTTATATAATTGATTAATATATGTACCTTATCTTTATTTAATCCGTAAATTTCGACTGTAAATTCGTTAAGTAATTTATATGTATTTCATACACAATACTTTTCACAGAAATTACACGTGAACAGAAATCTTATCGTCCCTGTTTCGAAAGTGAAGTATTTACGTTTTTTTTTATTACTTTCCTTATTCGAAAAATAATATTTTTTCTTTTTTTGCTCCATTTAAAAATTAAAAGTTAAAAATAACACTTTTATCAATTACGACAATAGCATAGTTTCAAGGCTATTTACCATCTTTTCCTCGTAGCATAGATAAAAAATAAACTACAAACATGATAGGGAAGTGCTGTCTCCATTATGCGCCTATTATACCGATATATAAGTTTGTGTAGGTTATAGTCTGTGTGCGTAACCTAATAATCAAATCAGTGTGTAAAAGAATGTAATATACGGAGTATAAAAAACTAATAAATAATTTCATTTTATATTTCAATAGAAGTAATCTTTATTTAATATCAACAAAAACAGATTTTTAATTGACTTTAACAGTTTTCGTATTAGTTTTCTTTTACATTCGAAAGAGTAAAACGTTAAAACTTTCTCTTCTTAAAACGTGAAAACTTAAAATTTAATACTTTCGGTAATTTTAGATTTATTTAAATAATAAAAAAGTTCGCGAAGTTCAGTAAACTAATATTTGAGCAATAATACATTCGCTTAAACATTACAAAAATTGTAACACACGGAAAACTTAAAATAATCTTAATTTAAAATTTCACTAGTGGTATTTGAAAGGTGAAAATGTATATATACTGATGCAACAAGTGCTAGATAAAATGAAACGTCGTTATGATCACTGACGAAATAAACTAGACTTGCACAAACGGTTCGAAAATTGTACATGGAAATGTAACGAACTTTTTGTGAATATTTTCAAGATTTAATTAAAGTGTGTGAAAGTCAGTAAATATGTAATCTTAATATAGTGAATAAATTCGAAAGAAAAGAAAAAAGAGAAAATTCAATCAATAAGCGTTGCCGTTTATATATCCTTTTCCGTTTTTTTTTTCTTTTTTTTTTTTTTTCTTACTTTTATCTTTATTTTTGTTTGAGGATGAACAAATTGTTAGAATTGGCCCAACTATAAGCTTAGAAGATGTTCTTATATTACATACACATGCATATCTACTAGCACGATAAAGACGCTGCTCTTCTGTAATGTCGTCATTTTTATATATCATACTGGTAATTTTCCTCTCTGTTGACACTGCACTATAGTTTTACAGATACAGTTTTATTACTCAAGAAAAGAAAAAAAGGTAATCAGTCTTAACTCGAGAATCAGATAAATGTGTCTATAGCCAATTTCATCAATCGAATTATCACGCTATGTATCTATTACACACACATCGTACACACACACACACACACACACACACACACACACACACACACACATTTCGGAACACGTATTCTCATTAATAGACAGATAAATGCTCGTTGTTATATAATGGCTTTTTTCGATGCTTAAAAACGACTTATCCATTACGAGTTCACACTCCTCTAGGTTAATTCGTAACAATATATATTATTGTCTATTAATATACATACATTTGATATTAGTGATTTTAATAAAATAAGATTTATTGAAAGAAATTAATAAAATAATATAAAAAATGAAGACAGCTTTAAGTCGCGTCTTAATTGCAGCTTTTAAAACTGCCCAGTATCGATCGTCACTCTTGCCTTCCCTCTTGTGCTTTTTTTTAAGAACCTTGGTCACACTTCAAGTGTACATGGATACACACTCATTCGTACTGACATAAAACCTCGGAAAATTCCCAAGTGTATTGATACGAGGAACAATAAACTTATACGTGCTGCTTCGTTTACACTTCATGTATAAAACTGGACTAAAATTCTCAATATCACATTCGGCCATTATAGCACACTAACATCTACCCTCAAATATCATTTTCTTCGTCATTGTCGAATAAACATTCTTCTACAAGATGATTCCATAATTTAATCAGATCCGCTGTAGTGAAGATTATGATTATGATTATGGACCTTCATGCTCTTCTATTTTCCCAAAGATGTATCTATTGTTTCGTAACATCGTCTTTATTTGATAAGGTCCTAAAAATACCAATAGAAACTTCAAACCTAGTGCAAATTGCGTATGTTTAATAACGATCATCTCTCCTACATTGTATTGCTTCGGTCCAATATTTATTAAAATTCCTTTGATAGTCTTGTTGGATCTTAGAAACTTCAGCTCCAGCCCATTTTTCTTATATTGTCGCAAAACGTACAAATTCATTCGACTTCTATCATTTTTCTTATTGACTGGCCCTCTTTCATTTTCATGAGCATCAAACAATAGATTGAAATGTGCGGTGTTAATGCTTTTCTTCGAAGTAGCGTTTTAAATATCTTTGCACGAGATGCAAATATCAATGCCGTTCTTTGGGACATGATGCTGGCATTTTCGTTATTAAAGAAATAAGTGTTCTGTTGATGCGTTCTACTTGTTGTCCGTCCAATCATGACATTTCTATTATCGTTTTTATGTGTTATATTCCTTCATCCTTGTAATATTCTGCAAACAGATTTGAAGTGAATGTTTTTCTGCAGTCAGAAATGATTCATCACAGATTACCGAAGATCGTTGCTTATTTTCTGAGATGATCTAATACCTCTGCAGTGTCCGTACTCTTAGTTGCATGAAACCAAGTAAATTTCGCGTCAATTATTGCGAAGACATGTTTATAATTTTTCTTTGTACTGAGAATGAGGTCTATGTGGTCAATGCAATATGTACCTAGTGGCAGTTCTACATCTTTTATTGTATACAAAAATCCTTCTTGCTTTCCTTGTTTATATTCGTCTATATACTTATACAATTTAGTACGATCTTTTCGATTTTCATTCTTCCAAACCAGTATTACATTCTAATCAGTTGTTTAGTCTTATTTATCGCGAAATGGTCGCGTTCGTGTCCTTGTCTAATTATTTGAAGTTACAACGTCTTAGGAACCACTACAAGCACGTCATCATAGACCCATCTGTACAATAAACCGTTTTTACAAATAATGTTCTCCACATCTTTTTCTTTAATCATTCTTATGGTCGATTGACCTGCGCGTCTTCGTTTTTGATCTTCTTCGATCTGGTTAAAAGTCTATTTTCGTCCTCTTCAACGAGCAATACTATGGATAAACGATTTTCATAGAGTGTCTACATATAGCATACTCTTACTCAGCCGAAGTCATATATGAGAACTCTCGGAGAAGAAGCATTCATTTCGAAACACGCATGTATAAAACTTTTTATGAAGGGTCATCGTAAATACAGTAATAATTTTGAAAGAAATACCAAGTAAATAGACTCTAAATTTACATAGTGCCTTGATAATCGTTAATACTTTTAACTCATAACTACATTATTTCTACTCGGCTTGCAACGTTTTTCGCAAAAGATGCATTTTTTTGACTATGCTATCTCATTGCATTAATATTGCACCGTATCCGAGACTAGATGCGTCGATGTATAGCTCTAACGTTTTAACGTTCGTCTTATATAGGCATAGGATCGGCTTATCAATTTATTAGCTTTCGTCGTGAGGAACAGGTCACTTTCGAACAACTAAATACAAAAATGACATTCTTCTTAAATAAATTAGACAATGGGCATAAGAAAATTGTATAGCTTGAGAGTCAATAGGTTTTGAAAGTGTAGTCACGGTTGCAATATTTTTCTCTGATGATTTCAATGATTTCTCTGATCACGTCTTTTCTTCTTCAATAATATATCAGAGATATTCTATTGGTTTTTAAAAACTTATTCTTCTTCCAATTAATGTATAAATCGTATTGTATTGCTATATTTAAAACGAAATGAAGATTATTGATGGCATCATCTGCATTACCTACTACTATAATTAAGTCGTCCATGCAAAGTAGAACCATTTTTGAAGCTATTAATTCTCGAAATGCTGCGTTAATGTACTTTTGAGAAAGATATTTCATAAACCAAAGGGAATTTTATAAAATTCGTAGTGACGATTAAGTATTACAAAGGCAGTAAACCTTCTACTTGCTTTATTAACATCAATGTGAAAAAATCTATTTTTTAAATCTAAAGTGCTGAAAATTCACCTTGTAGAACATTTATCTAATCCTCTATTAAAAGAAGTCAGTAACGTTCCTTCACGATTTTTCTATTTAATTCTCTGTAGCCTACGCATAATCTATCAGAACCATGCTTCTTTTTTACCAATATTATTGGACTAGCATAGTCTGAATACGATGGTTGTATTATATTCTTATCGAGTCATTCCTTAATTTGTTTATTTAACTTTTGCTTTATCGTGTCGTGATGATCGCCAGTATTCATCCAGTAAAATTAAATTCAATTGTACACCTACCACACACACTTTAGACGGGTTATAACTATCTGTAGTATCTTTAATGAACTATTGATGTTCCACATTCTTCATATATGAGCCAGGTCGATTTCATCCGTCTCTTGAACGATATCTATTTTAAGAACTTCAGGAAAACTTTCTTTTAGATTAATCTTCGAAATTGAAATATTTCCGTTTTTATATTTATTTTCTCATCGTTCAAGAAATTAATCCCAATAAGAAGACCGTACATTATCCACGAAACTACGTGAGGTATAATTGGATATATATATATATATATATATATATATATCCATCTACGGCAATTATTGTTTTAAACTCACCTAACGTAACATTTTGTTATTTTTAAATTACGTCATTAAAACGAATAATTTTACCTAACTTAGATGCGCCAATTTTAATATAGTGATCCGCATGTATTAAGTTAATGTTGCTACTCATATCAATAAGCGCTATAACCTTAATGTCTATTATCTCGATTTCTTTACACGATTTCTTCTTTATTGTTTATGCAACATTGAAGATCTTCTTTGATGAGCCGTCCGTAAAGTATCTGCTCGCAACATGTCCAAACCGGTTACAGTTAAAACACTTCATGCCCTTCGATTTTAATAGACAATCCGCCGAATTATGTGCAGACAAGTCACAATTCAAACATTTCCCGCTTTGTTGTAATCTAAAACCATGTTTAGGTTATTTCTTTTTACGAATGTCGATGTGCTATTTTGCTTTCTTTTGCATTTCCTTCTTTATGCTTTCATACACTGTAAATTTTCGTTTGAATTTTTGAATTGTTATAGCGCCACAAATAATACTTTTATTTACCGACTTATCATCTATCCGCCTAAATGATGTTTTTTATTTTACTCATTCAACTAGCGATTTCGTACATTTTGTAGATGTATTCGTTATTTGTCTCATTTGCTTATTTCTTACGTCGCTTCAACTGTTTCGTAATACTGTAAACGTTTAAATTCAAAGCAAATTCTTTTTTAAGACTTTTGTCAGTCTTTTTTAAGTTATCTCCATGATGTATACTACATCTTTTAATTCGTACAACTATCTTTATTGATCCTCTTAATAGTCTTTTATAGTAAATTACCTTCTAAAAATCTGTCCAGTTGGGAAAAGTTGTTATTTCTTCGAATTCCTCTATCCAGTCATGAACATTTACAGTATCATCGCAGCTAAATGTTTTCATTGATTTTTTTACATCTGTAATAGGGAAAATTTCCATCGATTTATATCTTCGATCTTTTAAGTTTTTCTATGCATCGTCATCGGTGTTTGCATCATTGTTGTCACTTTTATCTTCTTTAGTTGTTTCCAGCTCTAAGACAATATTCAGGCACTCCACCAACTCGTCTTTCGTTCCTAACGTCTTCAGTTTTCATCATTTAAATTTGTTTTTGAATTTCGGAATTTTTACATTCTATAGTTTTCTTATTATTTTCGACAATAATGCGAGAAGGATCTACCTGAGAACTTGCAGTATTCATCGTAATAAAGTCTTTGTCGTCTTTACACTTTATTCGTAAGCAAGTATCACGACTATAATCACAATATCGATGTTATTCTAATATCTCTTAATTCCTGTCAAAAGGTAAAATTCATTAAACAATTAATAGAAATGCTCATAATAATCATGAATACATCAAGAGGATTTAACGAAAAAACTGAACTGAACATAATTGTGTTTTTATGAGAAACAAATCCGAAGATTAAATTTATATTAACTGTCCAATCTTCGTTGACGATAATTTTGCTGGGCTTAGCCATTAGAATCTTACATGAGACAACAATGTGCTGACGCCTTTTTGAAAAATTACGTACTTCATTATGATTACTTTAGGAATATGTGTATAAATAATGTAACAATTTTGATTAAAAATTCGTGCATCATTGTAGAAACATAACTCAAGAAATTAATCGGTAAAAAGTAATGCCGGAAAATGATGGAGGTTTTTTAAATACAAGAATTCGATGACTCATCGCATCTATATTTCATTTGTACGCAATCAGATATTTCATGAAGCATGGATTCTCCTTTCTCCCTTACATGCTGTATACGATATATGCCTATAGGCTATTATGGTAAATAGTATTATAATACAATTGAATATTGTACCTGAAAATAAGAAACTCTACTCTAGCTCAGGAATTTCATCATTTCCATGTAAGCACCGAGATGTATCGTAGACTTCGAAGATGTCTTCAATTACGCGCATGTGTTTCTTTGTTATTAGGAACTACGTTAAACATGAAACTTCTATGATGCCATCGCTTTCTTTAGATACTACATCGGATATTTTGTTCTTATCTGTATATAAGTAAACAATTAGCTTGTTCTGCATAGACATAGTGTTAAACGATCAGTCTTGTGAATATATACGGTACACTCTCGCGGAAAACCGCGTGTGTAAGCCTATCGTCACTGACCATGCCATCAAACAATACACCTTCTATTAAAATTGTCAATAACAGTGATATTTTAGTATCCCTTCAAGCTTGAATATCAAAACAAGTCAACTACAGACACGTGATTACAGAATAACAACAATCCTCTGACATTGAATCTAGACAAAAAAGAATAATCAAACTCACTAGGAACCAAACTATGAAAAATGAGATGGAAAAAGGATTCGGAATCCTTACAAAACTGGAAACCAGTCAAGACTAGCAGCAAAAAACACAAAGTTAATTCCAAAAAATTACACAGAACGGATTATGAATTGGAGCCATAAGATAAATGACTCTTGGATAAAATACCACTTACGAATTCATTCGATTTACTACACAAAGAAGATGATAGACCATTGGAACCAGCGATCAAAAAAATACCCCTCAGCCAAAACCACCCCAAATACATATCGAAGTACAAGTGATTGAACCATTACTTGAATTTCTAAAAGAGGCTGTTAGTAATAGTTACACAATAAAACAACTTCAAGTAAAAATTCAAGCCGATACAACTGAAGTTTATCATTTTCATAACAATTGTAACCAAGTAAATTCACAAGCAACAATTATAAACATTTAAACCATCAATGGTCCTTTCAAACTCTCTGCGGTCTATTTCCCTCTTAAACATAAATTAACTATGAAATACTATATTGAGTTTTTTAAGTCTCTAGGAAATAAATTTCTCGACGGCGATGAGTATAATGCTAAACATGGTTTATGAGGCTCTAGAACAATCTCGCCAAGAGGAAAAAATCTTGAACCAGTTATCCAAAAATTACATCTCAATGTCTTTACA
>NC_057696.1:45425-74721 GCF_014466175.1 Vespula pensylvanica
CTGCAAAAGAACTATACTCATTCGACCAACCTAGAAGACTATGTAGGAAATATTTTATTGATCTACTATGTAGTATATGAGCATCATTAAACCATACTATCACACATACTGTATTTAGATCGATAATTTCGATGCTTCTCCATGGGTTAAGTATCGTCGTGTTATAGTGAACTGTTAAATTAAATTCATCGAATGTCCTAGCTGGAGAAATTTAAAGGATATTGGTCGAAAAAAAAACTGGATATTTTCCCCTGTATCCTATTATTATATTACTTCTTTTATAGGGATAAAATTTTATCGCTGGAAGAAAAGAAAGAATTTTTTGAATATTTCAGTGTGAGCGATATGAGCCTTTAATTTGCAATTGATTTGATCTATTATAGTTCCGATATTAGAAAAAAGGTTCTTCAAATAATACAAGATACATAGTGTACTCTTTGTAAAACATAGCAGTAGATTATATTTTAAACACGTACCAGATATGCACATATTTGTAAGTCTAGAAAATACAATTGATTATTAAAATAATTAACACATCTTATATTAAAACGTGTATAGTATTACAATTCATATTCAATAAACTGACTTCGTTCAATTAGATGCAAAGAAGAATTGTCTTAATCTTTTGAAAGTGCTAAAATATATGTACCTGCATTTATTATTTTACAGAATGACTATAGAGGTTGGTTATATTATGATAAAGATAGGTCATTTTCAAGCAGAATCTATATGGAAAAAGAACCCGAAAATTATTCGGACCACAGATAGAGGATGGGCCTACCTTACCTGTACAACCTCATAGCGAAGACACGATTCAGTATTAGTAATGTTCATTATCCTCTGTCTCATAAAGTTAATTATCGACTCAGTCATTAATGGTTACATGACAATTTTTGTCTTATTGTCTTATTATTTTGTCCAACTAAAGTTAGTTCATATTGACTTTTTTTCTCTAATTTTTGTTGTTGTATATTATACGAACTTAAGATTTCGTACATTTATTCTAGGGATGGTAACATCTACAGTAGAAAAACGCATGTATTTTCTTATAATGTAATGTTCTTTTATAACATTATAATTTCCTTTTTTTATATACACGAACATATAAATATGGAAAGTGTCTTATAATTTTGTCCTGCACTGTATTATGAACTGCATCGTGTATTATAAACCACCTAATGCCAATAGTAAGCAAGCATTGTATGGATTGTAGTACTAGCCACTGACTACTACCCAAGGACAAGGTATACACGTACACATAGTAGTAACAAAGGAAAAAAGCAAACAGAAAATTTGAACTAAATAAGAATCGCATATCAGGATAAGAAACCCAATCGGTCCAGATAAGGCACGTCTGAAAATTCCTTTAAAGGAACATTTTCACTGCAATCAGCACTACATGTAGAGGCAATATATCGAACAAAAGCTCAATGTCCTGAAGACTAGTCACATCTCACATCGATCACCGGGAGTCAACAAAAATCTCTTCCTTCCCCTCGATCATCCTCTCTCGCTGCGATATTGACTAATTAGTCAAAATAAGCTCTCCTTAGATCATGGAGAAGACTGGAATTAGAGGTATACATATTGGAATAATTACAATAACGCAGCTAGTATATTTATTTGTAATCATATGCTGAGTAATAGATATTAAACCATTTATCTCTCTGGTTTCACATGACAATCATCACGCCTTCAATGATAAACTTTTTTATTTCAAACATAGCAGTTGACATTAAGATCCAGGTTATGGACAGGTTGTGAACAAGTTTAATTCTGATCGCATAGCTGTTGTACTAATATCTTCGGAAACGTCACGCCATCCTAGTCAGATTAAAAACATAAATAGAGATTTTCATTACTCTCTCACGAAGAAGATAATTATCTATCTTTCTCCAGCCATGACGGAATTTATCAGATATCACTTTTATCACCTCTTTTATACCTGTATGTGGGAGAAAAGCTAACCACAATCAGTATCTCCTTGCATCCAAAGCACTAAATTTTATCCGAGTATAATTAATTAATTCAATTTATCCGTTATTGTAAGAGACTCAGACACAATCGACTTCTGTTGCGGAAGAGACACTATTTGGATTTACTTCGAGATATTCCTGCTTAGATATGCTCTCGTATTTCTAAGCTTAGAAATACAAATTAGATAGAACAGCTTGAATCTTTCAAAAAATCACTCAATCTTTTGGAACAACATTTAGAATTATCAAATCCAAATTGGCATCGAATGTAGCGCCTTTGCTACAGTATAATAATGTGATCCTGATGAAATAGATGCACCAGCTAAAAATTTTGCTGACATCCATAATAACGCCTCTATATTAAGGTCCAAGCATTTGCATTCTATTCATGACTTCATCAATCAACCCAATTTTTTTTTTAATCTTTAAATAATATTAAAATATCATTGACATAAAACATAACTAACAATAAATCCTTCCCCTTGTCATGATAATAACCACAAAAATGAATTCAAATTCATAGATTTTAATTTTTTATCTAATCTCGCATGCATTGTCTGTTTTAATCCGTATATTGTTTTTTTTAATTTACATACTTTATTTCCGAACTGAACTTGTTTTAGCATTTTTATAGCCGTATTCTTAATAGGAATTATTATTTCTTTCTAATTTCGTAATTTTCCTTAGTACGTTCTATATGTTTTCTAATAGCTCCATGTAGATTTATTCGTCACGTGATCTGTTTAAATAAGCGGTAGTTATATCCACTTGATTAATGTTCATCTCGTAGCGAACAACCAAGGCCGCGGCCAAATGAATCGAACACAGATGTGCTAGTTTATACGAAGTATTTTGCTAAAACCTCTGGTTACCAATTTAGCCTTCCTTTCGTCTAATCCATATTTGTTGATTAATATCATGCGACAATCAATAATTTTTTCCTTTAACCAAGTTTTAAATATCTTTTTCAAGTTTCCTTAACCAAGTTTTAAATATCTTTACCCAGCATGGACATGATTTCACTATAGCCATTGCCAATAGCCATTCATCTGTATTCTCCTTTGATATGGCGAAATAAAGGGACTTCAATAAACTTGTCCAGGAAAATTTTCCTCACTGTCTCTTAATTCAGAATATACTTTACAAGAATATACTTTAGTTAATTAGAATATACTGCTTGTATTTTCAGTTCTTATGATTCGGGATCGTCCTTAATCTCTCTTGACGATGACCTCCATCTTCATTGTCTTCTTTACTTTCTTCAATTTTGCCTTCAGTGACGTATTCAGTGATGTTTTTCGGTTTTCTTCATTTTCTTTGATATCGTCACCATTTATCTTTGTATTAACCAAAGTTTTATTCGTGAACTCTATCTCCAGAGAATTATTCAGTAAAAAGTCTTTTCCTTAATTGGTAACATATACAATGAATCCGTGAACCTGACGTCACAACTGATAATAATTTTCTCTATACTGATATCTAAAAGACGATATCGTTTAAAATTCTTATCGAAACTTAAAAACCTGTACTCTTTAGCATTATTGTTCAATTTTTTCCTTAAAAATATATATGCATATGCCTTAGATCCAAAAATATATATATATATATCTCTGAAATTAGAATCCATACTACACTATCTCTTTATTGGGATTATAGATGGTTAAGCTCATTATAAATAGTTGGTAAAATAAATAGCCTCACCCCAGTACTTGGACCCCAGTACTGGAGTCCTGTATCAATCAAGAGACACCTCCGCTATTTTCATTAAAAACTTATTCTTTTCTCTGCAACCTATTCTTTCTTTCTTTCTTTCTTCCATTCTATTTTGAAGTGTAACTTACTGTATATTGCCTCTTGAGACCTTCTTTCCTGAAAAAATTCTTCAATTCTTTACATAAATAATATTTTCTCCTATCTGATTTAAACACCTTAGAAATCTTATTGAACTTGTTTTTACTTGCTGGATGAAATCTTTAATCTTGTCTGTTATCTGATTTCTGAACTAGCAAATATATTGTTGTATATCTACTATAATCGTCAATTCATGTCAATATATAGGCTGTCCCACGTAAATAGAACAGGATATTTCTTCTAAATAGTTGAAAATAAAAAAAAAATGTTATAAGTCAAAGTTAAATGGTAACAGATGGTGCATGGTATGAAAATAATTTTATGAACTTTTGTGTATTGGTGTATCAAAATGTAATTGTCCTTTTTTTTTAATGAAAACTTATATTTTTGACCGCATCAGTTAATTTTTATACTTTACATAAAAGTATTAACATATTTATGGCCCAAAACTTATACGTTAGAAAGTTAATACCAGTGATATTACACGTTCATTAATATTTGACAAGAGACCTAAATAATTAAGAAAAATTTATGTACGGCAGCTTTCTAACGTTTAAGGCATAAGTATGTTAATACTTTTATGTAGTGCATAAAAAACTTATTCCGCAATATAATCATGATTCCTCTAATTATATCTTTAGATATTATTTTTTTAATTGCTTCGAAATACCTACGTCGTAATTTCCTATTTTGCAATTGTGCTGACTATTAGGCACATCCCAATTTTTAACTATAAGTATCTTACTGAATTTCTTTAGTTTATCAGCTTTAGCTAAAGCATTATCCTTATTCTTTATTGTACACCATTCTTTGTTAAAATTAATTTCATAATCCTTCTCTATTAGCTTTTTAACTGACATATTTTCACTTAATGCTAGAACTTAAAATATATTCTCCACAGGAATAATTGAATAAGTTAATTGCTACTGAATACCACAATTCCTATAAATTTTGGAGGCTTGTCTGTAATTGTTGAAATTAAGAATTCGATTTAAAATAAGGATCATTGAGTGAACTCCTCGAAGTAATATAATTGGATCAAGATGTGATGTACACGAAAACCTGCTGTGTGATCTGGAATCTTCCGACATGAAGAGCAACAAATTGTTAGTTTTTCTATGAAGATGGGTTCCACGGCGAAAACCGTGAATAGCTTTACGGTATCTGGCTTGAAGAACTTGTTGAGAAAACGAGAATTAACCATGATGGAAATTGTTTCAAAAGGTGATAGAAATGGATCTAACGAGTGTGTAGATGATCAGTCGGATCGATAAGGCTCAATAAAAGAAGCGATGAGCGACGATTCGAATGTGCCGGATGCTATGGCGGAACAGCTTGCAAAAATTTCTCGTAACATGACAGAAAAGAATTAATAAGGCGAGAAAAAGAACTTTCGGAGTACAAGTTGGCGTTTGCTCGGCAAGAGATCGAGTTTTTGAGGAGATGGCAGGAGCTGATTGTAATACGAATCAGGCGGCAAGCTAACGAAGCGATAAACGCAACTCAGATAAATTTGCAGATAATCGCAGACCTTTTGAATCGATCCGACGAAAATAATGAAGTGTATGAAACTTGAGAAAAACAAATAAGGCTCATCATAACAACGTACTAATTAAATAGTACAAAACTTCTGATTAGCTTAGGGCTAAAGGGAAGAACAAGTAAGTGGTTTCGTTATAGAGTTGAGTTCACATACATGTCAATGGAAGATGGATGTACGATTATTTCCACAACAAAATGAAAAAACTTCAAAGGATAAGTATGAAAGAGAGACAAAACATTTAGCGATTACCACAAAATTATTTTGGTGAATCACTAAAGACGAAATCATTAGTTATATCGTGGACAGTATACGTGACATTTTTATATCAGATCTGGCACGATTACATCGATTTCGAACAATAGACAGCAGACTTTCTGAAAACATTCGAGCAAGTAACGCTAAAATCGAGGACGCAGCCGAGCTACACTCCTGACAGGAGAGGAGAATAGGTAGAAATTTAGAGCAGCAACGGCGAGGAACCATAGATGACATTGCAGAAACAGTACGAACACCTAAGTGATGTTATAGCTGTATCAAGGAGAACCACATTAATGCGAATTGTCCGCCAAATTTCGAAAGTGTAACATGCTACAAGTGCGATAAGCAAGATCATATTGTGCTAAGGTGCCCAAAAAACCTGAAGTGGCAGTTCCGTGAATAGCAACGCTGTTTCCAGGAATGCAGGTGGAAAATACTTTAGACATTATTTCAGACAGTCATAACATAACAGATTTGATTGGTACAGATAGCGGATTTGTATTTAATGTGTGCCAACAAATATATTCAGATAGATGCCGTTTACAAAAGAAAGGAATATACTTTCGACACGTAGAATCAGATGTTAATAAAATCTTAGGTGAGTTTTGCACCAACATGGGAATAGACGGTAATCTTTATCAGATAAGAATACACGTAATTTTAATGCAACACGAATTGCTCATCTAGGTCGACTTTTTTAATATAGTCGAAGTGACAATAAACGGAAGCGGCATTCTATCAACAAACGGAGGATGAACAAGGTAGTAGATAACAATAAGCAGGAAATATTTAAGATAGACTGCATACGCAAAGTAAATAAGATCGATATTGTATAAATAAATATAAATGTGAGAAAAGATAACCGAACATGCGTCCCGAAAAAAGAACGCAACGAAAACGTAAAAATGATGATACTAAAAAATGAGGGACAATCATCGTTTATCAAAAAGCGAGATTATCTCGATTAGAAAGGAAACGCACAAATAAGCGAGCGACGGAATCGCACTACCATGTTTATCGGATTACGTGAATCCATTAATGTTAATTGAAAAAAAAAATTTCGACTCGCTTTTGCATAGATTACCGCAAGATCGGCAGATGAACCGCAAAATCATTAAAGATCTTTATCCGTTACCACTGATAGAGGATCAATTGGATCGACTACAAAGCGCTCGAATATTATACGTTTCTAAGAAGGGACTATGGTTCCAAGATATGAAGTTGAGGATTAAGAAGGTCGTCTGTAAATCTATCGCTCGTATTTTGACCGAAAAGCGGTAAGGAAAGTAGGAAGGTTTTATTGTGTCCTACCGAAATGGGCAAAGTACCATTCAACGTTTATCATGTCGATACTAGGGACCGATTCAGCAATAGATTTTGGAAGTATTACATACAATGCTTGAATGTGAGATTCATAAACATTTAGGCATTTCATCCTTAAATTGTCTGTAATCGTCGATTTAAGTTAATGAACAACGCCAAGCAAATGAAATGTGTCATAACCCAAAAAGACAAAAGAATATTATAGATCATATTGACAAATCTACAATCTAATATTAACATCACTTTATCTTTTTCTTTTCTTCAAATTTACAAGATTCAACATACAGTTTTTCGCGAGATATTATAAAAGATATTATAATTTAACAAGATAAATGGAATACTTTGTAGATCTTTCCTTTCCTCCACTCAGTATATTTTATCCAATTATTTATAATCATACAATTCTTACGTACATCATTTTCATACATTTTTCTTTTCTGATAATAATAGTCAATCAATTCATTAGATCGGAGATATTTTGTGTATACCTGTCATTGAAGTTACACACGTTTCGACCGAAAGTAATGAGCAATCTTAAACGAAGGACGTAAAATTTGAAGATCTCTCTCATTTGGTTCCTGCAATAGCCGTTTTATTGCATTGACAGGTCTTATATTTTTAATCTTAATCACTTTGGGCATTTTTTGTGCATTGAGCGTACTTGTTACATAGCGAACTGGATAGGAAGGAGAAGGGACTTTCTATATATAAAAAATAAAAAAGAAAACGAACAGAGAGAATTACATATTAACACATATAAATGCATAGTAACAAGTTTAATGTTACGTTTAACACATAAAAATCCTGATAATTATTTAAAAGGCATATTACTTTGGTTTTATTTGTCTATGATTTGATAGAGAAAAATTCGTTGAATTTTGTCGTTGATTGTAATGTAACGCTTCATCTTTGCTGGACGATATTCTTTGCACGAATATTTTCAACGAAATAGTTTTACTCTGTTAACTATTGTAAATTAACAATCCACTAAGTACATATTACACGACAAAAATGGTAACAATAGATACGAGATTACGAAGATATAGTTACAAAACAAAAACCAATAATAATTACCAAATATAATAAATATAAGAACAGCATCGACAGAATCGTCCAATATTGTACACATTATCCGTTTTTACGGAAATCTCTGAAATGGTAGAAAGAACTATTTTTTTAGGGTATAAAAATTTGTTCTATGGATAGTTATATATTTGTAGGCGTTACAATAAGACATCTAAATTTTGTTTGAAAATTGATAGATCAATTGATGGGTAATTTCCATAACAGTGGTATCCATAACAATGGTAGACTATCAATCTCAGGTAAAGAGGAGTAATAAAACAGAAAATTGCATATTCTACAACTAAATCAAAGAGATCGGAACAAGGAGTATTTCATTTATTCTAATTGAAAAAAAGTTTAAAGATGAGAGTCCGGATATAACTATGAAACACGTACAAGAAAACCAGGATTGCACATCGAGGATTGCTTTGAAATTATACCATACTAAAGAAAACTGTAGGCTTTATAAATTTATATAAAATATCAAATATCGAGATAAATAGCATAAATTCCACAGAATGTTTATTTTATCTAATAAGACTTTTTTCGATAGAAATGTCTTCAGTTAGTTCATTTTTTCGTGTTTCCATATCATCTGTATTATCAAAGAAAGGTTGATCAATTGTAATATCGTAAAAACGGTAAAGAAGAATCGTCGTTAAATATTGTAACCAATTTTGATATTATGCTACTTAATATTATGTTTAGTAACTAATCGGTTAAATAGCTTGATCTAATTTTTTTTCTTTTGATATGAACATTGAATCACTATTGATATTTTTTTATATCTGATGTATGATATAATTTACTGAGAGAGAAACATTTACAATTTATCCGAGAATTTCGTATTACCTATGAACATGACGCAGTTGTCAGATTTACATAAATGATACTCGTAGGGAAACGCGTGATCTAATCTAGTATTAAATCTAATTCAGGAAAATGAGATTATTTTTATGAGTATATAAAGCTATTGAATGTTGAAAAAGTGTAGATATCTCCGCAATTTGAAGATTAAATGCAACATTTATATGCCATCATAATATCCAAATTAATTTCCGGAAATTCTGCAGTCAGTAATTAGTGATGTGTTTTTGAATAATTTTGTTGAGATAATTTTGTTGAGATAATTTTCAAATCACAGTCGATCAAAGTTCTGCATGAAAAATCGAATTAATTGTCTGAAAATTTTTTCCGAAATTCTTAAGAAGTATTGCTATTGATCTTGAAATTTATATAGGCATGCTCGGTTCAGTTGAGCTTATTTGTAGATGCATTGACTGCATTGTCAATATTACTGACAAGCAATGATTAAGTAGCTGACAATGTTGGTGTTAATGCAAATATATTTTTTAATGTTTTTTTACGCACTTGAAATTCTCGTAAACTTTATAAAGCACTCTTTCAGGTATTTTGAGGGAATTTTTGGGCATAACGTCTTTCATAGATCATTCTTACGCGCTCTGTACTTGTTTTTTTTTTCGATGTTGTTAAGTCTATTAATTAATAACATTTAAAATTAATATAACATTAAATACAAAATAAGACAATAAGAATTACAGTCGAAAATGTATAATGCGTTATTCAACAGAGTATATGGAGGGAAAATGTTTAAAATGTTTATAGGATAAGAATATAACGTACGAACATTTTTGTTGCTTCAGATTTTAATTAGCACCATTATAGGAAAAATGGTCTTTTCTGAAAAAAATCGAAAATATAGTAAAAATCACTGTTTATGTCAATAGTGAGTCCAGAGATAATTTTTGATCGATTATGATGGATAAAATCTTATTTGAAAAATGAAACTATAAGCAAGGATATGGCTTTCTAAAATTTTTTAAAAAGCTTTATTTTTATACATTAACTATTCTCAGAAAAAAACATCACTTTTAATGCGATTTTTTTTTTTTTTAAAGAATGCATTTTATTATACAAATAAATTAGACTTGTAAATGATAACAGTCACTAAAAACAGTTGTTAGGTAGTTGACAACAAATGACAAATATCAATTGTTAAAGTAAATTGAGTAGTTCGAGTTATGAATTACTTTTTTTGCTTCATCCTCTTCTGCTTTTAAACACACTATTGTGAGATTTAATAAAATGAAGTTCTGATGAAGTTTATCATAAATTCTGATAAATGTTTCGTTCTTTTTTCTAATATCTAATTATAAATTACAGAATGGATACAATAACTAAAAAAACTCACTTTTTCTATGTTTTACTTAAAAAGATAACTACAATTAATCTGGCAGTGCCTACATAAAAATTACATAAAGTAAATGTTCATAATAAGTGCAATAAATGTATTTATTACCGTTATGCGTGTTTTATAAGACATTTTTTTCTACTAATAAATGAAACGTAATTATTTAACGTTTGTACAATTAATACCAGATCATTTTAATCCAACTGTGATCAAATTAGGCGGCTCAGATTATATTTAGTAGCAATAAGTGATAACGCGTGGGAGCATTCAGTACTTTATGTTATTATTGTTTTGTCATGTGTTGAGACTATCTAATTCGTTGCCAGTATTCAATAAAATAAAGAAGAAGACGCAATTGTTTCTCTTATGAAAAATTATTTAGATTGTCGAATCGTCTATTATTTTTTCATCATTTCTTGTTTTTTGGTTTTTTATATTATTGTTGTATTCCTCAATTCTATAATGTCGGTATCAGCTGCAGCATTTAACACAACTTAGAATTTATACAAAATGAAGAAAGTAGGGGCTTATTTAATAATGCTGATCTAAAATTACGAGATTCTGAGAAAGATGTTATTATAAAGGAATCTGATGATGAAAATACAGATAGTGCAAGAAATGAGATGGTATTTGGACGCCTATGTTCTGTAATACATCGATTCGGTAATACACTGAAACGTTTCAAAATTTTCCAAAATATTCTAAACTTTGACAGAAAAAAGTGAAGGATTGAAACAATAAAATATTACATATAATCTATATATTAACAAAGAAATAATGGATATTATTTTCAAATATATGAATCAAGAAACCAGTATATTCTATGCTACGAACGAATCGGGACAATGGAAACTAATAGAGTATGTCAAAATTAATGCGTTCTGTGGTATAGAATATTGACAAGATATTTACTAAGATAAATTTATACTGCTGTTATGACCAGAAATAGATTCAAGGAAATTTTAAAGTTTATCAGATTTTATGATTTGACAGGAGAATAGTTAAACCAGGGAATAAAGAAAAGTTAATGATAAATTAATAAATTATATATTAGAGGCTGTTATAATATATCAAATAAAGGAACCGTAGTAAAAACAATTAGTAAAATTTTGAAAACAATCTTCACTTAAAGTTTATATGCCTTCCCAATTCTGGAAAATATGACATTGTGTAATGTGAACATATTCTATTCCTGCAACATTTATCTGAGAAAAACTGGAAATACCGTGAAAAAGAACAAAGAAACCATGTGGTAAAACAGTTCACTTAATTTCGAAGACACATTGTTCATCTCATAACAACAGATAATTTTTTTATTGCAATATCCTTAGTGAAACATTTATTGAACGATGATATTGTTTTGATCGGTATAGTACAAAAAAATAGATAGCCAAAATCAATCATAATACAAGCATGAAAAAGACAATAATATTCATCAAATTTGTTATTTACACTTAAAATGTAAATAACAAATTTGACAAATTGAATGCATCGTATTACTGTCTACTATCCACTACGCGTACAATATATTCGGACCAAAAAATAATTACAAACCGGAAAGAATTTGATATTATAATGCAACGAAAATAATCAAAATATTATAATACAAAGAAAATATTCATGTCGTTGGACATTTTCCCTTTTTCTTCGTTATACAGGATATCCCACGAAATTGGGCCGAGCTATATCTTCAGAAGGATTGGAGATTGAGAAAAATGACAAAATTAAATGGTATTAAACGCTACTTAATTCTATGAACGTTTCATACATTCTTAAGCATCGGTGCAGTTGCAAGATGCAATAGCACTTTTTTAAAAAATAAAACCTTAATTTTGAATACATTAATCGATGTAGTGTTTCACCCTCTACAAAACATGTTCATAATGTTATGTCAGAAAGTTGTTAGTTTGGATGTTATTTTAATTTCAAACATGCTGAATTATTTTAATGTTTCTACACATTTAGACGTATTCTTTCGCGCATTCCATTTTTTCAGTGCCCAAGGGCGAGCAGTACTTCAAAATCTTCTGTTTATTGTATTTTGAAGTATCAGAAAATCGTCTGTTTTGATTTTCCATGCGACAAACATTGAATTCTGAGAATGAAATTCAACGTGTGAACTATTATCAGTACTTTTTAAGATAAAGAAAATGCTGTGCAATGGATTGCAAATGAATGCAAGAAAATGCAAATTTTATTTTTCAGATTTTATGGATAAATGAAGCAAATCTTATCAACAATGGAATGTTAATCGTCACAATGAACACACATAGTCTGCTGAAAATTCTCATTTAAGAAGGAATACAAATAATCAAATACGATACAATATTAATGTCTGGTACAGCATGTTTAATAAGTGGATTATTGGACGTGTTGACGCACATGTGCGTTCTTTTATAATTCTCAGTAATGCAAAAATTCCTCTTCCTAAGGGCCATGTATTCAGAATATCTGTCCTTGAGAACTTGTTAGATACTCGCTAAAAAACGCTTAGATAAGAAGATACATTGCCATCTTAGTCCAAACTTAGGCATTTTTAATCAAGCACGTAGTTTTCAATAATATGTCGAGCCAATAAATAAATACAGTGAAAATAGACTCCTAGATAAAACGAGCGATGGAATGCATATTTTTCAAATATCAAGACGATACAATCATTGGTCCATACTATCATCAGGACAAAGGACTACACATGGGATTGTTTATGCATAGCGAACGAACTATCCTGGCGTGTCCACGACCAATAAGGATATTACTTGCCCTTTTCAGACAAGTACTTAAAGTTTACTTAAACCTCTCTCATTTCATTTCCCTTTCTTAATTCATTATTGCCTTCGCGGATAGTTTGAGAGAAATCAAATGTCAGTCCCATCAAAGTATTTGCACTCACTAGTAAGACAATCGGATCTTATTAACATCCCTGTGCTTGAAACGATGGTATCGGAAAACTTGACATATCGTGACGCGCTTCACCCTTTATTGTCCTTTTCCTAATGCCGATAAGCACTAAGTGATATTAAAAAAGCCGTCCCTTTTGATGATCACTGGCGAAGAAACGGAGGCCTAACATGTACGGACTTTTTAAGAAATTAGTCTTTGTTGTTCTCGAAAAATGACATTCCACTGTATTTCTCTCTCTTTTTCTGTGTCTTCGTTTCGCCATCTCGTTGAGGGCCATGCGTTTAATTAGTTAACAATGCATTCGCGGTGCATGCATGCATTCAACCCACCTCGGAAATACAATGCACGCTTTACTCCTGTTAGCTTTGACTTCATATAAAAATATACATAAGGATTATGTATATACTATATAAATTATGCATAGTATTTCACGATTAAGTGACCGTGTTCGTTTTTATTCTGAAAATATCTTGTCTATCGATCTTTCTTCTTCGTTTTTTTTTTTTTTGCTTTTCTTATCCTTTTTGTTCCCTTTCCTTTCCCCTGTTCTTCTTTTCTCTCTCTTTTTTTTTTTTTTGAATAACTCTTTCCACTCGACTCGAACTCGTAAGAAGCATAATAAAGATAGTAAAGATCGGAACTCTGGAGAACTTTTGCTTTCACTTGCGTATTCTCGAAAAGCGTTGAGAGATCGTCATTATATAATTTCTAATGCGGTTCGAAAGCCTATAAAAGGTAGTTTTATTATTACAATAGCCTAAAAAAGTTATATTTATGGAACAGAAAATAGAAACTGAATTTCTTTTCCAAGAGTAGAAATGATTTTACCGAAATATTGAAATTTATTCACTTTGATTAAAAAAGTGATGGAAGTCAGCATTTACAAAGTGACAAATTTGCTTTCATATCAACGGTATGAGATAGATTTATTTAAAATAGTCTGACAAATAAAGCCGACAAATTTAGTATTAAATTTTGGCTGATATCTGATATTCAAACTGAATATATTGTAAATAAGTTTCATATTTACAGAAAAGGATGATGAACACAAGTAATATCACAATTTCTAAGTGAATTTGTCTACTCAAACTTATTGAATCATATACTACGAAACCATAACAAATGACAACATTTTTATAAGCTTACCGCTAGCATTTAAATTACTATCAAAGAGAACCACATTGGTTGGTACTATATACGGAAACAAAAGGGAACTACCAAAAATTTGTAAAACAAAGAAGAATATTATGATTCGTTTTTCATCATTATTTTATAGATCAAATGGAATTATTCTTACAATTTACAAAAATAAGCCGAAGAAGCAAATTTTTGTATTGAGTTCGAAATATAAATCCGTCGGAATTGAAAAAAGTAACAAGGGTTTACCTGAAATGGTTGAATCTTATAATGAGACTAAATTTGGCGTCGACATTGCAGATCAAATGGCAAAAAATATAGAGTCAAATCAGGATCAAGAAGATAGTCATTTCAAATATTTTTCAATATTTTAAATTTAGTTGACATAAATGTTTGGATCTTATATAAGGAAACAACAACTGAAAAGATATCCAGAAAAAATTTTATGTTTCAACTAGTAGATAAACTTGCCACTGAAAATGTTATTGAAAATATAAAACCAGAGATGGAATCACGAGAATGTCATTTCAAAGAGCTCACTTTATTTACACAAATGGTGTCAGATATTGTAATAATAATAAGACTACCACCATTTGTAATAAGTGT
Source organism: Vespula pensylvanica (assembly GCF_014466175.1). Lineage (NCBI taxonomy): Eukaryota > Metazoa > Arthropoda > Insecta > Hymenoptera > Vespidae > Vespula > Vespula pensylvanica. The sequence continues at coordinate 60,298 of NC_057696.1, forward strand.
AAAAAATACATATGCAGAAAATATACTTAGAAGAAAAATTACATTTGTAAGAAATGACAAATCATAATTTTTTATACCTAATAATTTACTTTATATTATAAAAATAACTTCAAAATGGAAATTTATTTTAATATTTTTGTTACTAAAGCATATATTCTTTATTATATTGATTGTTGTTATTGATGTATAAGTAATAAAATGTGCCAACTATCATTAAAGGATCATGGACTCAAATGAGTTAATAATACCAAAAATATACTACATAACATGGAATTTCTTTTGTAAGAAAGTAATAAATCAATAAATATAAAAACATTCTATCATTACGTATTTTTTTTAAAGATCAGTCAATTTGAATGGTTTTAATGGAAATAGCTTAAATTTTACTCCTAATAAATCCAGATAATTAAAAATAGAAATATTTATATCCTTAGTCGTTGTTAGTTTTATCGTCTTAAACATAATTGCCAAAACGGAAAATCTTTTACTAATGGAAAATATATAAAAGAAGAACGATTAAAGCTATTTATTACCTCTGGTTTTATAATGGTTTACGCCATCAATGAGAACAGACGTAATTCTTTCAATTTTTATGAAGGTCTCATTTTAGAAATAAAAATTTAATCTAGAATTCCTATTTTTTGAATTTTTGAAAAAACTATTTAAAAAAATCATTACTAAAAGATGGTATTTTTTCAAGAATAGTTTATGCACAAATAAAAGCTTTTTCAAAACTTTGAAGAATCAGGTTCCTAGATTAAATCTTCGTCTTAAAATAAGACCTTAATCATTAAAGTTGATCAAGACTTCTTTTCTTATTGATTTGACATTTTTCACGAAAAAAAAATTTCGTACTGTGGTTTTTCTCGAAATTTGCGATAAAAGAGAAACTACTACTACTGATTTTCATGTTCACATTTGAATAGTGTATATTTTGTTTCCGTGAAGTAGAGATTACCTGCTTGTGTGCGTAAATAGCTGATGCTCGGATTTTCTAAACCATTTCAAATACAAATCCGTTTTATGTTACTTGTATGAAAAATTACTCGTTCACTTTAATAAGCTTTGAACAGACAATTTTATAGTAAAAATAAGGAAATATATGTCGAAGAAAAGGCTTAATGGATCTAAGTTTCTAAAATATTATGGAATTTTGAAAAATTTGTAGTTCCTTTTAAATTTTATAGACTAGAAACGTAGAGATTCTATAAACAATGTGTAAAACATTGGCAAGCATCTAGATTCATAATTCCTATTGATCTGACTGTTGTCGTCTGTATATCGTACGTCGTATGATATTGCTAGAATATTATTCATGAATAAGAAAAAGCTACATAGCATTTTTACTTAGATAGTTAGATAGTATCAATATACTTAATCAGAACAGTGGTAATGTATATATAGTAATAAGTATATAAGTATATATAAGTATATATAAGTATATATAGTATATAAGTAATAATATATTTCATATTAGAGTTGAAAAAACAATATAAATAGATACAGAGGTTAATTCTGATCTCAAAGTCAAAAGTCAAACTCCTATGCAAGGCAAACAATGGAAAACAGAACTTCAACTCTATTATCATTATACTAAAAGGAAAAAGAAGTGAAGAAATAATTACAAAAAGCAAATTCCTGAAAATGAAACGTCAAGGAACTGGAAAGGGGATAATTCTTTCAAATAAATTTAATGTATTATCAAATGAAAACGAATCAAAAATGGAAACGGAGACTAAAACTGATCCACGAGGAAAATGATAAAACAAAAACATTCAACAAAAAATCAGTAACAGTCACAAAGAGATTATCTCATTGATGTTGCATATAGAAAGCTACGGAAAACTGTTAAATATGCTAATTTCACTAACACAGGGTAAGTTCTATATAAAATATCCCTTGAGAGAAACAGAAATCTTCACAACACAAAGGGACTTCAATACACTGAAGAAATATTTTCAAGACACAGATGTAAGTTTTCACACCTACATTGGAAAATCACAAAAGCAGATGACCTTTGTAATCAAAAGCCTTCACAAGGAAATAAAAATAAATCTCATAATCAAGGAGCTGAAGAAACAAGGGTTCAAATTCAATAAGATATCAAATCCATGAAGAATACAGTGAAAGTCCCATTTATGGTCACAATGTCAATAGAAATTCAACTTAATCAACTCAGAGATAAAGTGTACCATACCAAAGTCTCTTCGAAAAATTATATCACCAAGAAAAGGATCTCTCAATGTCACAGATATCAGGGGGAGGCACACGACAACAAATTGTCCTGCTGATCCAGTCTGTTTGAAATATGCTGGAAATCATCTTATAAGAAATTGTACCAAATCAAAAGATACTCTATTATAATATGCAAACTATGCAGTCAACACAATAATATGCGAGTATATAAAATCGAGTGTATACAAAGAGTCAAAAGATTATTAAGCAGAACCCTGACACGACCACAGATGAGAACAGCAGCAACTCGAGAAAGAATAACATAATTCAATTTGAAGGACCATAAGGATTTCATGTCAATTCGTACAGATACAAAAAACAGAGCAGTGATTCATTTAACAATTCTGACGTGGATAATAAAACTGAACAAACTAGAAAAGTATGTAAATGATAAAAAAGTTATTAACTAATACTCAACAACGGAAAAGTGTAATGTATCGGAATTATTGGAGATAACTAACGAAATAAGAAAAATTAAACAAATTTGTGATATCAGTGTAATGCTAGTAGAAATTACAGTCTTAAAAAATAATTTAGTTCTATGTAAAAATAAATCATGTCATATTAGAAATTACTAACAGATTGGACTCAATATGCAAATGATAAACATATATACTTGGAATGCAAGTGGACTTAGATATAAAATAGAGTTCCTAGATAGTTTAAATATAGATATAATGTTAATTAATGAGACAAGACTTAATCAGAAAGTAAAACTAAAAATTAAGAACTATATGATTATTAGAAAAGATAAAGATAATACTGACGGTATAGGAATACTAATCAAATATGATATATCAGTTAAGAAAGCAGACTTAGATAAAGATATATAATATCTCAAACATATTTGTATAAGTTAGTTATTGTTATTAGTTAATAGGATTAATATAGTAGCAGTGTATAATAGCCCAGTGAATAATTTTACTTATAAGAATCTAAACAAACTATTCAATACAGAGAATAAAATCTTATTAGTAGGGGATTTTAATACTCGGCATACAATCTGGAATTGTCACAGAAACAATACGAGATGTCATACACTTTACAAATATTCTATTAAAAATAACTAGTAAACTATTTCCAAATAAACCAACTCATTACCCAATAAACAAAATGATTCCTACCATCATAGACATAGGATTTGCCAAAAATGTTACATCATTACTAGATCTAACGGTATTACAAGAATTAAACTCATATCATTATCCAGTATTCTTCACAACAGGCGCCACAACTAGAAATAATATGACACGACAAATGAATGATTATGCTACTGCAGACTAGAAGACCTACAGAAGAATATTGAATGAAAAAATAAATATCACATCAAAAATATGATAAATGAACTAGGAAAAAGAGTATAAAGCTTCACGAATATGATGTAAAATGTTACTGTACAAATCATACAGGTAAATCACAAAGGGAAATTAGAGACAAACTATCCAGTAACATCATTGATTTAATAAAACTAAAAAATACAACAAAAAAATATGCCAAAAAAACAAGAATATAACAAGAGTAAATAGTAAACAAGACTAAACATTAATAGAGACGAAAGCATAATTTCAGGATTAAACTGATCAATAAGAACAGCAATAGGAATATACAGAAATGAGGAATGGACTCAAAAATTAATTAAATTCAATCCAAATGACGATTCACTCGGGAAAATGATAAAAATATTCAAAACCAAACGCAATTACATCTCTACATTAACAAAAGGAAACCAAGAAATTGTGATCAGCCAGGAGAAAACCAATCTTCTAGCATCATAATTTAAGCAGGTATATGACATTAATCTAACTGACAATACCAAAAAATAAGAGACAATAATAGAACAAGTTAGAACTTAATTAAGCCAATCAGCTTGAAATGAATGTCACAAGTACATCACAATACCAAACGAAATAAAACAGATTGCTAAAACTTTACCCTCATAGAAAATCCCTGAATACGATAGAATTCAAAATATACCTTTTAAACAGTTATCAAAAAAAGCAGTTGTACGATTAATGTATATCATCACCCATTCACTTAAATTTGCATATTTTTCTCAGCACTGGAGAACAGTGCTATACATAAACTAGGGAAAAAGTCGATAGATCTAAAAAGTTACAGACCAATAAATCTACTGCCAATTATAAGTAAATTAATGGAAAAAGTTATCCTAAAAAGACTCAATAGACATGAAACAACTTCAGAAATCATTGTAGATTACGAATTTGATTTTATAGAGAAGCATAACACAATCCAGCAGACAACAAGAATAGTCAACAATATTAACACAATTTTTAACAAAAGAAATAAAACTGTTCTTCTATTTTTGGACATCGAAAAAGCTTTTAACAAGGTGTGGATTGACGGATTAATATACAAAATGATTAACTATAAATATCCATGTCCAAGTGATATTAATTTACTCATATCTAAATAATAAATATTTAAAAGTAATAGTTAATAGAGGTAAATCAAGCAAACGGAAAATAAAATAAAATGTATCCCAAAAGATTCTGTAATAAGCCCAAAGTTATTTAATATATAAATATATATATGTACACACACACACACACACACACACACACACACACACACATCAAAGATATAAGTATCTTTCCTATATCTAAAATTGCATTCTTTGCTAATGATACTGCCATTTATGCACATTCCATGCCATTTATGCATGTTCCATGCAACTATTATTGCTAAGGAAGTACAAACAAGTAGTGATTTACTATTAACATATTATGATTGTTGGAAAATCAAACTTAATGCAACAAAGACTAAAATACAAAATTTCAAAAATAATTTTCATGACGCTAAAATATTTCAATTTATTAAGATCTATGCATATAACAAATCTGTAAAATATTTAGGAGTGCATTTTGATTCTAAACTTACTTATAAAACACACATTAATCAAACTATTAAAAAAGCAAATACAATAAAAAATAAGATATATCTTCTAATAGCAAAAGATTCAATATTATCAATCCGAAACAAAATGTTACTAGATAAAATGATGAGACAAATACTTATCTATGCAGCATCAATTTATTGCAGCAGACATTTTAAAATCTGACAAAAACAAATGTCTCAAACTAATAAGAATAATTGAAAGAATATTGACTAGAATCACGAAACTACATTCAGAATCGGATCTACGCTACTTTAATGGCTATGTTAAACAATTAGCTATATCTTTTTATAAATCATAACTTGAATACAACATTCTTATCAAGGACATAACTAATATTAGAAGGTGTAATTAACCTTTTAAAACAAAGTATAAATTGCCATATCAAGCCCTAGAGTTATTCAATAAATAATACTATACATTAACACAGATACAGGAAATTATAAAAGAAACTTTTGATCATTGGTTTTTCTCTAAGATTATTGTAATTAGAAATATATATTAATATAATATTATTATTATTATATATATCATAATAATAAGAAATTATATATTATAAGTTGCGCAATATGCACCAAATATCGAGGTGCAACAAAGACTGACATATAAGAAAAATATATTTTTCATATCAGGCCAAAAACCTAGATTAAACCTACTAGGCAGGAGTTATATAGTATTGTATGATTATTATTTCTGTGCGATTATTTGTACAACTTTATTGTTACACAAATTTTTATACTATTCTAAGTTTTCAAATAAAAATTGTATGTATATATATATATATATATAACCTTTATATAAAAAATATATATATATATAATCTTTATAGAAAATAAATAAGTATGTGTGTGTATAAAATTCGTAAATCAGGAATCGCAGGTTTGAAGCTAAAATGATTTTGGTCGTTTTTTTTTTTTTATTGTATCGTTGTAAACGAAAATAATGAATTAATTTATTCATTTTTCCTTATTTGATAATTTAGTAAGATGTTTCTATTTAATCTTATATTTATTTCCTCTACTGATGACTGTCTTGAATTTTATAGTGATCTGTGCTAGATAGGACATATTAGCAGTATAATTTTGTTTGATAATAGATATTGATAATAGATACATATGCTTGTCGATTATTTTCTCAAAATTAATAATGAGTGAACATATATTATATATTATTTTTAATAAAGATCAAAGTACAGGTTCGTTTCCACGTTATCTACGAAATTTTTCTCTCAACGCTATCTTGTTATAATTTCCTCTATAAGAGTTCACTTCATATTATTTGTATTAAAATAATATAATATATTAATTATTTTTAAGAAAAAATTCAGCAAAATTTTATTTTTTATCGCAAATTCATATACTAGTTCTTATATGTGTCAACTGTATTTATTATTTTCTATGTATTAATTGTAAACAAATTCGTACCGATATGAATCACTGCAAGACACATGCTACTATCAAAAAAATATACATGTGAGAGACTCACATTTTATTAGTATAATTAAGTGTGATTCATATAATAAACGTAAGTTCACATTTTACTAACAATATTTATCCACATGAAACCAATATTTATCATATAATACATGAAACTGATAGTATTTATATTTATTAGCGTGAGAGAGGTTTGAATTGTTTATGTTTAATTATAGAAACAATAACATTTTTAGACCTGTACAATCAATTAGGAAAGTAGATGAAAAATATAAGCTCAGATAATAGTAGAGAATTCGTGAATGCGTCACTTAAATCATTATTCAAAAAGAAAGATATCAAACATCATATAACTAAACTCTGGTTGTTTATGTATAATTTTATAGGAAATAGATAAAGCGACAGAACCGAGATGGAATTTTTTTTTGTAATTAGAAAATTCTAAAAATACAATTTTTTATTTTGCATCTTTTGAATAATGTTTTGCGTATTTATATTTGAAAATATTAGCAACACGCTAATATAATATTTTTATACACAAAATGTATACTGAAAAAAACAACTAATACATGCGCAGAAGAGAATTTAGAGCATCAACTAACTAGTTATAAAAAAAAATGAATTTTATACAGACGTAACACGAGCAATAGTAGCTGTTAATATGTGGTGATGTGTTTTAAATAACAATGTATAAAGGAATTTTATATCGAAATATGTAAATCGAACTATTTCACATGAATCAACGCTACAAAAGAATTATTTGGGACAATTATTATATTGATATTGGTCATGTTGATACGAGGAAAATATTTCTCTTTCATTCTAGCAGGATTAATTTGCACCGATAGTTCAAGGAGTGAATTTATAGAAAGCACAAACGTTTTCATGAAAACATGTACACTAAAGTAATTTTGGACAATCAATCGAGTGCCGATCGAAGATTCAGAGCATTTTACAAGATTTTCATAAAGGGAATCGAGACAGTACACCGAGGAACCAAGCTAATACTGACCTGAGCTTTTGCAAGCCTTTGAGAAATTTGGCAAAAATATATGCGAAGTAATACGTCGACATAGGAGAATGCGCAGAAGAAAGGAAATTCGAGGAAACTGGAGATGAAGAGAGATTTCCGAAAATAGGTGGTAAGACGAGGCAATAAGGAGCCATCGGTGGATGAGAAGCGTTGCTTCAATTGTCGATTGTGGAACCATTTGATGATAGAATGTCCAACCAAAGAAAAATGCGTTAAGTGTTTTAATCATGCGAATTAATGTCCGAAACAGTGAAAGGAAAAATAAAACAATTATATCATCAATAAAGTAACAAGTGGAAAATCTTTTAAACTTGTAATTATCGATGGATATACGATGTTCGCTTTAATAGATACTGGCATTGATATAACAATAATGCGTGTGAATCAGAACATGAAAATGGGCTTACTGCCGTTCGAACGTAAAACGATTCGTTTTCTTGAGATAAGTTCAGGCAATATTAGAAGAATTTCATACTACAAACCAATAAATTTGCTATGATATCTGAAATATAGGAGATTTATTGAGAATAACCAAAATTGTTATAAACCAGATGTATATATCAGAGTTGATGAGCAGTTATTTTCATCTAAGATTAGTATAAATTTACGCTAGTCTAACACTAGGTGTATATTTACACAATACATATCAAAAAGATCAAATCAGTTTGGAATACAATTCTGCTTAATCTCTAATGTCAATAGTAAGTATATAATAAATGAATTTCCCTACTTAGAAACGAATGAAAGAAGAGAATATTTAATTCCACTTGGAGAATTCGTTGTTCTTAAGCTAATGGACCCATTCAAAGTGTGGAAGGAACGTAAAAATAGATATTTTTTTACGGATGTTTCGCTGACCACAAAACTACGCTAAATTTGCCAAACAACGGAAAGACAATATGATACGCTTTTCAAGCAAACTGTATAAATCAAACCATATTTCTCTGACAGTATATAAAAGCAAACCAAACAAAAATAGTTTCTACTAAGTTCCATGCATAACTCAATAAAAATAGAAAAAAGTGATAAGTGCATACCGAAAATGATTAGATTTTATAATAGTATAAAATTTGATGTAGACATGACGTACGAAGGAAATACAGTGTAAAATTGAAACCTTGTAAATGGCCACTCCAGGAGTTCTTAATATTCTACCTAGTTGACCTAGTTGAAATAAATGCCTGGATTATGTATAAAGAAACAACGAGAGAAGAAATTTCAAGGCAGGAATTGTTATTTCAGTTAGCTATAGAACTTGGCGCTGTAGATCAAGAATCGCGGAAAAAAAGAAATGTAGCAAAGCCATCGACAAATATAATTTCAGATTTATACGTAAGAAAAACTTGTCAAATAAGATATTTGAAAATTTACAAAAATTACGAATGTAAAATATATTCGAAATGCAAGAAAAATGTGTGCGGCAAACGTATTTAAGAACAAAATAATTTGTAAAAAATGCAATGAAGCCGTATAAGATATATATTATTTATATATTTAGAAATAATGTGTATGTATGTATATATATCGTGAATGTGAATGAAAAAACGATATAACTACCGTTCTTTTTTTTTCTTTTCAAGTTTATAATTAAAATTATATAAAAATAAATTATATAAAAATAAAACACTAAGAACAAACGTAAAATAGAAGTTGAGTATTGAAAGTATTAGTAGATAAAGGAATAAAGGTAAACAAAGATAAGTTTGTTTGGATTGAAAGCTTTTTCGCCACCTGCTAACGATTTACTTTCATCCTCCTCTTTTATTCTATCCATCGTCTTCATTTTGCCACCCATTTTCCAATGACTAAACATTCTTCTCTCAAGTCACGTTTTGTAACTGTTATTTTTAATTCATATACGATCATTAACACTAGTTTATCACTGTGTGTGTGTATGTGTGTGTGTAAGATTTCTTTTTTGTACGCAAATGTGAATATATATGTATATATTTTTTCTGACGTATGAGAAATCTTCAGAGAAATATCCTACAAAATTAGTCGGTATACTTACTGAAACTCCTAGTCACTCAGACAAACTCTTGTGAGAATTGCAACTTTACAATATTAGACGTGGAGTGTTCTCTGATAGGGTTTATCGAACTATTTTTATCTCTAATCTATGGGTCCACGTACAGTTCCCTTTTATATTCGTACGAAAAGGACTACTATAACTAGTAACCAATTCCCAAAAAAACAATAGGATCCATTCACCTTGCATAGTAGCAACAGTAGACTTCTTTCGAGGATCCCCCCTCGACCGACACAGAACATGCGCATCTGCCGCCCGATGCATGGTAACGATACATTTATATCATTATCATAACCGAACGGCACTGTCATTCACTCACTACATGCATGCATGAGGATTGGGATATTTTTCCATCTCTACTTATACATCTTGCACTAAGAAAGTATTCTGTTATTAGCAGTTAGAATGAGGTAGGAGAGAATATATGTTTATTTAATCAATACTTGAATTAATTTTACGTGCAAGTTGATAAAAAGAATGTAAAATAATTTTTGAAAAAAGGATAAATAGTGCCATTTTAAGTATTATCTTCTCTTCTTTTTTTTTTGTAAATGTGAATAAACATACATTTACTAAAGAGAAATGTACATATATTGAATTAATAATGATATCAATGACAAATACTCTTATTGAGAAATAAGAAAAATGTATAACATTTTTAAAAGGGATACTAGATAATTTCATTGAAAATATTTTCTTTTTTCTTTCTCTAGATATTGCTATTCTCTAGAGAAAAATGTACGTGCCACATATATTTATTTAACTATTAATGATACTCATATTAAATATTTATTAATAATACAAATGGACAACAAATTTCAAAACCGCTAATAATTATAATGTTCATACTTAATACAATTTCAAAAAATTTAACAGTAAAAGTTCTTTTATGAAATAATATAATTAGAATTTTACGAATATAAAGTAAGATTTCAAAAGTGAACTTACCATTGCATTATGAAATAATATTAGTATTGTTATATGTTAGTATAGTATATAAGTATCGATACACTAAAAATTTTCTAATTGTCTTTTTAAACCTCACGTTTAAGTCTTGTTCTGTAGCATACACACGTTAATACATACACATAAAGACACGTTCATGGCCCTGACGTCCGCTACATTGTATATACGTATTAAATCATCTCAATCCGTTTAGTAGAATCATTCAATGGAATGGCAGATCTATTAGAATCATCGAAGTCAAAGGAAGACCAAAGATCTTCCTTTTTTCCTTGTTTTGAAATTTAATGGAAATTATTTGATTGTTCAATTTTATTTTATTTTTTTTTATAAATTTTATTTTATAAAGAAACTTTATTTTATCGTTCCTATTCCTCTATGAACATAATTCTGTAGATTCTAAAATCATTAGTACGAATGGGTACCATTAAGAAAGAAAAGAAACAAAAAATACAAAGAAGTTAACAATGTGCAAAATATTCTTAAAAAAAAAAAATTAATAAAAATAAAGAGAATAAAGAAAATTCTTTTTTCTTGATGTTTTAACAAAATTTTCAAAACAGATTTTATTTTTATACAATCGAAAATGATTTTGCATTATCGATAAATATGTATATATTGACATTAACAATTGTAGTAAGTGCAGAACAGTATTTTTGGTAGGTTAAAAATTAAAAGTAACGAATAAGATTAAATATTTTATACAAAAAGTAAAAATAAAGTTCAATAAGATTCCTAAGGTATTTAGATCGGACAGGGGTGAAGAATATATAAATAAAGAATTAAAGGATATTTTTAGGAAAGAAGGTATCAAAAATCAATATAGAATAAGTTACACTCCAGAACAGAATAGAATTGTAGAAAGAAAAAATAGAATGTTTTTAGTAAAAATCGCGAAATATATTTTAATAGACGCAGGACTTGAGAAGTATTGGGATGAGGCTATGCATGGTAACTTACAAAATAGACTAACTACTGAGGTTACATCTATAACCCTTAAAAAGAAAAGATACAGTATGGATTCTGATCTCAGGGATAATTGGACAACAAAGCTAAATAGGACAAATTTTCAGATTTCGATGAGAATTATAAAGGATATCATCTTTTAAATATCAGTATGAATAAAATTATCAATTGTGATATTTATGGGTTGAATGGATATATTACCAAACAAAAAAAAAGAAATTTTTACAAATAAGGATAATTCTCTGAAGATAGGGTTCATAAATAAAGCTCTGGTTAATACAGATTAATGGAGACAATATTGAAGAAAAGTAGATAAAATTTAAAAAAGTGAAGATGAAAGTCGAATGAAAGTAGAAGACAAAAAAAGAGGTCGAGGACGACGTAGCATATCTAAGTTCAATTCATTTGACCATAAACTCGATTGTTCGTTACGAGATGAACATTAAAGTGGATATAATCACCGCCTATTTAAACGGACTACTTGACGAAGAAATTTATGTGGAGCTATCAGAAAACATAGAACGTACTAAAAGGAAATTACCAAATTAGAAAAAGATAACAGTTCTATTAAAAATACGGCTATGAAAATGCTAAAACAAGTTCAGTCCGAAAATAAAGTGTGTAAATTAAAGAAGGCAATATACGCATTAAAACAGATTGGCAGTGCACGCGAGATTAGATAAAGAATTAAAATCTATGGATTTGAATTCATTAGGCTTCGATCCTTGCGTTTATTATCGTGACAAGGGGAAGGATTTATTATTAATTATATATCAGATATTTTAATATTATCTAAAAATCTAAAGAAAATTCAATTAATATTTTTTAAATTTAAAGGAAGTGTTAAATCTAGTAAATTAAAAAAAAAAGAAAAGATAAAAGAAAGGTCAGCCAGGTCGTAAAACTAGAATATAGATTTGTCAGTATAATATATGATTTCAGATTCTGGGGTGTGATACATATTCTTTATCTATCTTTGTTCGTTATCTGTTTCTTTCTTCTTCATTAACACTCTCGACGCTTTGCTCATGCGGTAAAGACGTTCAAGTTTTCTTTCTATAGTTATACACTATATTATATCAAATTTATATCAAATTTTTGTATTTTATTCTTATTTATTATTAAATTAAGTGTTGCTATATAAAGTTATTTGTCATTATTTCTCTGTATGGTCACGCTTATGAAACTGCATTAAAACACTTCAGATTTTCCAAGAAGTACTGTATTTTTGCTTTCACTATAAATAAAATATTTAATGGTTTTTTAAAAAACATTAAATAAAAAATATATTAAATATTCAATATTCAAATTCAAACATTCAAATATTGTATATGTTGACGCATACTTTCAACAGTTCACAATACTTTCTCCTAAAGGCCATATATCATTATTGATAATATTTCTACTCTTGAGATACTCGCTAATAAAGAACACATTGCCAGCTTTGATCGAGCTTATCCATTTTTAGTCAAATATATAATCTTCAATAATGTGTCGAGCTGAACAATAAACAATAAAAGTAGCCATGAGTTTGTCTGCCGCCTACTCTTCAAATATCAATGCAACACTGATGAGTCCATAGGATCAACAGGACAAAGCATTATACATGAGATTATTTAAACATTTCGAACGAAATATCCCAACATGTCCACAACTAATAAGCATCTTACTTTCCTTTTCCATGCACTTTTTTCTTAAATTTCTTTCTTTTCTTTTTTCTTTAAATTCCTCTCTTTCCCATTCTTTTTTCTAATTCAATATTGCTTTCGTGGAGAGTTCAAGAGAAATCATCAGGCAATCGATTTAAATAGATCGTACTCAACAGTAAGATAACCGAATCTTACTAATATCACTGGCCAAACTTTACTCGCAGACATTTAAAATAATCTAAGTCGATTCATATCCATTAGCAACAAGACAACCGAGTCTTAATAATATCACTAACCATGTCTCAATCGGAAGTATCCGGCATACATATATATTTACTATATACGATAAACACCACGCAAAACCTCAATTCTGATCTTAACAATAATAACTATCTGATAAACTCCCCGCAAAATCTCAACTCTGACCTTAACAATAATAACTCGAATAAACAATGAGAGTTACGCCGATGCATTATCATCGGAAACTAAATCTCTCTTCTCAAATCAAAATAACAATACCTACAACGAAATCTCAGAAATTAAACAATTACTTATACAATCAGCTAAAAGTTTGGAACTCATAAGAAACATGCTCATTGAGCAAAATAAATTATTCCAACAACAAATACAACAAATTAACGCTATGATACAACTATTAACAAAAGTGATAGCTAACAACAATAATAAAAATGGCTAAAGAATTAAAAATAGCAATCTGGAATGCCAATGGATTCCACCGTAGGACTCAGGAACTAAAAATATTCTTACAAACCAATGAAATAGATGTAACTCTCATCTCAGAAACTCACTATAAAAATTTCTCATTATACAATTTATGATACCAAACACCCGTTTCGCAAAGATCATGGTGGTTATTATTAATGCAGTAATTATTAAAGATAATATCAAGCATCATTATCATAACAATTGTAACCAAGTAAATTCGCAAGCAACAATTGTAAACATTTAAACCACCAATGGTCCTTTCAATTCTGTCTATTTCCCTCTAAAATGTCTATTTCCCTCTTAAACATAAATTAACTATGGAATACTATATTGAGTTTTTTAAGTCTCTAGGAAATAAATTTCTCGACGGCGATGATTATAATGCTAAACAGGGTTTATGATGCTCTAGAACAATCTCGCCGAGAGGAAAAAATCTTGAACCAGTTATCCAAAAATTACATCTCAATGTCTTTACA
>NC_057696.1:74821-106245 GCF_014466175.1 Vespula pensylvanica
CTGCAAAAGAACTATACTCATTCGACCAACCTAGAAGACTATGTAGGAAATATTCTATTGATCTACTATGTAGTATATGAGCATCATTAAACCATACTATCACATATACTGTACTTAGTTCGATATTTTTTATGCTTCTCCATGGGTTAAGTATCGTCGTGTTATAATGAACTGTTAAATGAATTCATCGAATGTCCTAGCTGGATAAATTGTAAAGAATAGTGCTAGAAATAAAAAAAAAATACATATTTACAATTTAGATTCATTAAATATTCTTTATCGGGCATCTTCCTCACGAGTTCCACGGGACATATCAAAAGAAATCGCATTCTCCTATTAATTTCATTATAGGAAACATGGCGATTTTGCTGAAAATATTCAATTGTGCTCAATTTTTATGCCACCGCGACTTTCCATCGCGACCCCAGTGGGTCTATAATTCTGTGAATATTTAGCAACGAATCAATTCAATACACCTATACTCATCGAATCTGAGTCAATTTCAATAATCAAGATTCAATAAATATATTTACAATATAATCATTTTGTATAAGTAGATTTTGAATTCTATAACGAGTAGCAATAGATTCAAAAACGTATTTGTAAGTAATTCGATGTTAGAAAGCTTTATAATATCAACTCCCAAATCGGAAATTATTTAAAAAATGGTTAGTAACAAAATATGGAAAAACAAAATCTAATGTTCAAAGTAAATTAGTTAATGTGCAAAAAATGTATATTATAACAAACAGAACTAGTTTGAACACAGAGTTCCTTGACTGTTATGTGTCATTTCATTAGTGATAATTTCTAACGGAAGACTTATGCATTACGAACTGTCAAAATTGATGGAAGTCATTCTAATAATTACAAACAAACGGTGGCATATATTTAATAATTGGAAAAAAAGAAATAAAGTTATAAGCGTAGTTACAGACAATGTAGGAAATATGAAATTAGCAATTAAGCAGTTAAAATCTAACGTGGCAAGCGTACCACGTTTTGTATGTGTGTACACTATATTTAAGAGTCAAGGGAAATATGAATATTCCTGATGTAGTTCGCATTCGTGAAAAATGTTGACATTTAAGGCTATCCATCACCCTTGGTTTTATAATGATTTACGCTAACAATGAGAAAAGGTATTTGAAAAAAATCGTGTTAAAAATGATATTTTTTCTAAAATAGTTCATTCACAAATATAAAGATTTTTCAAAAATTCGAAAAAGCAGAGTACTAGATTACATCATCTTTAAAACGAGACGCTATTTATCAAAATCTGTGAAAAATTATGCCTGTTCGCTATTATAAGATCTTAATTGAGCAGCTTTAATTACATATTTTTAACGGAGTAGTGTAGCTTATTATGATACTAAATCATAAATTAATTTAATGAAGTAGAAACATGTTAGAATGCTACTTACAATAAATTTAATAGATTTATTGGAACAAAACCAAGCTGTCGTTTTAGCATTAGTTTCATTAAAATATAATTTTAAATCATTAACTGATTTAGCATAGAAGGCTCTAGTTATAGTTATGCCCAACGGGGACACCTTGTAACAAAATGTTCGAAACTACGAGAAATACGAAACATCGATATTGTAACGCAAGTAACGAAAAATGTAACTGTAAAATCATCCCATTAATACACATAGATCGTGACATATGTTTGATATGCGTAGATCAATATATTAAATCAGATTCTTCGACTTTAGTCCGCGAAGAAACACGATTTCGTGGCGTTGGTTCACGTAATGAAAACATGATACTTAGCGAATTTCGCGCAGAGTTAATATTTGATAGTTATATCGCACTTATTCGTCTATGAACGGAATTTCATCAATGAATCGGAAATTTTACAAACAGATATAAAAAAAAAAGCAATAACATAGATATATCACATATTCCAAATGAGAAATACATATGTTAATAGAAAACGCAATCGATGATTATCAACTTCATAAGACTAGAAAGACGAAAGTTGAAGTGACGATAATTTTAAAAAACAAAGAATCGGTATATCAGAGGGCTAGATGGTTATTATCGCTAGATGGAAAGGGAACAGGTCAATAGGTATGTTAGCGAGTTGCTTCCAGATAGTATTATGCAGCCTTTCCTTTTGAGATTACGCGAATAGCGTATTGGTGGAAAGGAAAAGAAAAGAAAGATGGTGGCACGAGATTATGTATAGACTACCGACAAGTAAACAAAAAAATTGTACGAGATATATACTCATTTCCATTCATTGAAGATCAGTTAGATCTTTTATATATATATATAAAAAAAAAAAAAAAAAAAAAAAAAAAACTAAATTTTTCAGTACGTTAGATATAAAAAATTGGTTTTTCCATATTCCGGTAAATAAAAATAGCAGAAAATACACAGCTTTTATAGTATCTAACGGTCATTATGAATTTTGCAAAGTACCATTTGGCTTGTATAATTTGTTTTCGATTTTTCAACGATTTATAAACGAAACTTTTAAAGGAAAAAATACGTAACAAAATAGTTTTAACTTATTTAGATGATTTAATAAACCATTCCACTGATGAAGCCACGAGAATATAACACCTTCATAAAATGTTTAGAAGCGCAAGTGAAGCAGGACAAATAGTAAATTGGGGAAAATGTTTTTTACAAAATCGAATTCTTAGGCCATACTACCGATAATAATCAATTTATTTATCTACGTCCTAAAATCGAAACAGTGTGTAAATTTCCGGTATCCATTAATGTGAAGCAGATTCAATATTTTCTCAACTTGAGCAATTATCCCAAAAAATTTGTACCGAAGTACTCTATTATAACGCGTCCATTGATAAATTTATTGAGAGCTATTAAATTTTCATTTGAAGATAAAAAGAAGAAAGCATTTATCAGATTGAAAAAGATATATATTAATGCGACAAACCCGTGTTAATGTTATATAGAATAATTGCGGAAACAGAATTACATACTGATGTGTCGACAGACGGATGCGATGCTATTCTATTACAGAAATGCGAATCAGATTGAGCCTTTCACCCTATATGATATTCGAGTAGTAAAATTACTCTTACCGAATGACGATACATCAGTTTCGAATTAGAAACAGTTCACGAATTAGAAGTTTTGTCTATTATAAAAGTATTAATAAGATTTCGTGTTTATTTATTAGGAATACTGTCCAAAATAATCACAGATTGTCGTAAGTTCACATTAATTACGCATTTGTTTATACGTGTAGTCCGATAGGCACTTCTAGAAGAGTTTAACTATACTATCAAGCATCGTTAAGGTAAAAGCATTATACATATAGATGCGTTAAGTCGTAATTCTCTTCCATGTATCCTTGTCTGAACGCCAAGATTAAGGAAACGCAACAGAAAAATAATAATGTGAGAAAAAAAGGACGTCTCGATGGTTACATCATTAGAAATGATGTATTATTTAAAAATCATAATGGAGACACTTTGTTGCTCCTAAAACAATGTTAAACACAGATTATTAAAGCGACATGATAAAAGTAATGTTCTGTAATTTTACAAAAATTTTATCGTCTAAAAATTATTGGATACTGAATGCGAGATCGAAAATCGAAAAAACATTAAAAAGTTGGGTATCTTGTATATTATCCGAAAGAAAACAATATAAACAGGAGGGTTATTTACACATCTTAAAGAAAGAAAGATTACCTTTAGAATCATATCATACAGATCATTTAAGACTTCTATCTTCTACAAAGAAGAACTATAAATACATTTTTGCGGTAATAAATGCATTCATCAAATTCATCAAAGTGTGATTGTATGCTACAAAAAGTATAAATACAGCTGAAGTCACTAACGAACTGAAAAATCAATTATGTTTTTGAAAATCCGAGAATAATATCGGATCGCGGCGCGGCTTTTCATCATAATCAATCATTTATTGCATGCGAGAAAACAAAATATTTACTAAACATTATAAGAATTCCTAAAACAAACGGGCAAATTGAGTGATTAAACAAAGTATTTGTTATTTGGAATACATTGGTAGATGAGGGATGACGTGCAATTACGAGAATTGTTGGAGAACAAGTGGGTTACAAACTTTCAGGAGTGGCGGAACCAAGTTAGAAGAACAAGTAAAGAATTGTATAGCGAGAATACAAAAAGAGAACTATGCAACTTGCAATAAGAAACAGAAGGTACCGACCAGGTATACCGAGAATGATATTGTGGCAATAAAATATATACAATTAGGCCTAGGTTTGAAATTGGTGAATAAATATTTATGTCCGTATTCTATAAAAAAAGCCTGGTCAAATGAACGACATAGATACATATATGTAAGATGTAAGTTTATATAAAAGAGAAGAAATATGAAAAAGACAAACCTTCAACTCCTCCAGACTACGGATCTGGCCCGTACTGTAGAAGCTTTTCAGTGTTTTTCAAGAATAACATATTTTGGAATAACAATAAAAATACGTATAAACATCAAATAAAAAATAACAGACAATATAAAAAAACAATTGTCTAAAATGGCTTAAAATTAACACGCGAGAGGATTGGAGAGAGGTATCCGCTGACTATGAAGGAAAAAATAAATCATTCACAGATGGACGCGATATAAACATTATGTTATTTTAATTGATAATTATCCCTAATGGATTATAATCAGTAATATATGTGGAAATTCAGCATATATGAGTGTACCGTTCCTCGTACCGTTCCACTTAGGAATTCTTCGAAGTTTTATTTCATTTTGCGTCTGTGTGTGTGTGTGCGCGCGCGCGCGTGCGTGCGTGCGTGCGCGCGCAAGCGGTGCAGAAGCAAACACTTTTTTGTTTTGTTATCGAAAGAATAGGAAAGACGCGTAATAATTAAGCGCGATTCAAAAGATTTCATTTTTTTTCTGTATTGTTTTTGTTAATTCTATTTCCTTCAATAAATCTTTTCTTTTATTAACATTTTCACGTCGACGCGTACCATCTGTGGCTCGCGCTCGAATCTTATGTAAGCTTGAGTTTTCCGTCAGAGTGAGCGTATCACCAAAAATTTAGGTCGTTTAGTAATTAAAAAAAAAAATGCCATATAGTTAAAATTTCAATAATGGAAATTTAACATATATTAATCGAAAAAGATTAGGAAGAAGAAAAGCATTAACATGAGCGCCGCCCCACAAAGAGAAACGTAGAAACAAGCGCCAGCGTGAACGTGTTAAAATCACCAATTCCACATATATGTCTACCTAATTTATTTCTTATAGAAAAAGTTGTTTAAGAATCTATAGCTTATTTGTTTTTTTTTTTTTTTTTTTTTTTTAAGTAAAATGATACATAAATTAAAATTAGATGTAATTGATATGCGTCATACAAACATACTTATATTAAATCCTTGCAAAAACCTTTCTTGGAAATTGTCCTAAAAGTCCTTATATATTAATTCGATACCACTTGAATAAAAAAAACTAATAATTTGCATTACACGAGAAAATATCGAATGTTACGTTCTCTTTGTGATGGTTACTTAGCGTCATGACTGCATAGTACAGTAGTAATATATACAGAGGCAGAGATATACATTTTGACTTCCGACCTCTTTATTATAGATCCTGGAGAGTTTGTGAGGGAAATAACAATATATTATGTTTAACTAATTGTGCTACAATTGTTTCGAAAAATACCTGTACCGTTATTTATGCTGCCTAACATTAAATTAGAGGAATAAAAAGTGTTACGAACAAAACTAGACGACAGTTCAGATGAAATGTAAACGAAAACAAAAGCGAAGCAATAATGATGCTTATTGCTCGTGGGCGTGTCAAGATAGTTCGTTTGAAATATTTGAATAATTTTATTTGCGATCCCTTCTTCCAAAGTGATAATATTACTTAATGAGTGACACATTATTCCACATAAACCCCATGACTCGTTTCGTCTCAAAGTCTAACTCTTATTTTTATTTTATTACAATGACAGCCACCATAAAAGAAAATTAAACATTTTAACTGTCTCTCATACATAAGAAATTATAAACACGTGCATAAATGCAGAACGTAGAAGGAATGAAGGTAAGGGAAAAACGAAAATTAGTTTATTAAAAGCTAGAAATCCTGATCTAAATAAATTGATTGACTTATTCTAGAACCTAAAATCTATGACTATACGTTTGTTGACGCACGTGTGCGCACTCTCAACGATTCATAGTGCTTTCTCTTAAAGGCCATATGTTACTATAATAAATACATACATATATTTGACCTTGAGAATTTGTTGCGCACTCATTAAGAAAATGTATAGATAAAAAACACATGATCATTATTGATCGAGTTTAAGCATTTTTAGTCTAGCATGTAGATTTCGAGAATATAATGAACCGGGCAATAAATAAATAGAGAAAGTAGACTTCTAAATAAAAGGAGTCATCAAAATATATGTGACGCCTATCTTTAAAATATCTAATAAATTCGACAATCATGAGTCAATACGATCATCAAGATAAAGAAGCCCACATAAGACTAGTTAAACGTTTCGAACGAATTATCTTGACATGCTTATGACAAATAAGCATCTTTCCTTTCCTGTCCATGCAAGTTTTATTTGACTTTCTCCCTTTCTTTCTCTTCCCTAATTGCATTATCGCTTCAAGAAATTTAATTATAATTTTAAATAGAAATTTCATTATAGATAATTTATACATTTCGAACTCAAAACAGTAAAATAATCGAATCTTACTAATATCGCTGCTGCCCATGTCTCACTCGGAAACATCCAGAGCACAGTTTAATTCTATTTACGTACGTCAAACAGAAAATATTAAGAAAACCGAATCTTAATAACATTACTGGTTATCCCTCAATCAGAAGTAACCAGCACAATTAATAACACATAATAACGAAACACGTATATTTACACAATTGTATATTCCAAATATATCGTTACAAGTTAAATTTACGAAGTGTCTTTATCACGCATCCCCTCAAGTGCTCCACGAGATCCCTTCAAAGAAATTGCATTCTCCCATTAATTTGCGGAAATTTGGCAAGAGTTATTTTGCGGAGAACAATCGGCAGATTCCGAGTCTTGTACCGCCGCCCTTTTTCATCACGACCAGTAAATTTATAACTTTGACAACTGAGAGACGGGGATTATCTTCCGTCCAAACTAAAAACGCTGGTCGAACGCAAATAGTGCAATGTAATGCGCTCTTGTAATTTCACACATACAACGCAATAAAGTCTTTTTGATATTTTAGCAATGATTCTACTCAAATTTTCCCTTTAGAGATGACTCTATGAAGACTTTTATCAACAAAATTTATGGAATACTTAATTACTTTTTCATGCAATAATAGTTAAGATCTTTAGTCTAAGAATCTTTTCAACAAATGGTTTTATAATTAAAAAACAAGGCCATAATCCACTACTTCTTTTCCAGAATCTATCCTTCATTTTTTGATAAATTCGTATTCTTCATTTTTTGATAAATCGCTATCAATGTATCTAAGTAAATCACAATTAAACCACATCGCATATTTTTTTAATGAAGTAGAGGAATATCCAATTTTATAAATAATATTGCGAAAAAGGTGCAGAAAATGCAGAAAATAACAGAAAAGTGCTTATTAATCGTACTGTTAATTAAACGATTCGAATAAATAAAAGATCTATCCTAGATTAACAAAAATAAGCATGTACTCACACAATTAAGAGTGGCATACTTGCAAGTAAATTCAAAAAAAGCAATTACTCACTGTCATGCTCGTCAATAATTTATCTAAAAAATCAATAACTCATACCGAGTCAAATCTTTCGTCCCCTATTAAACATTTCGTCCGTGATTGAGCACTAAAGGAACTTCACATTTTTTCATTCCTTAAGTAGTAAGCTCTATGATGACTCCGAAATATTCATCTTAATGTAAATCAAAATTCAAAAAGATTGATGCGTAAGTTGAGAATAAGGTATATCTACATCGAAATAAGTTGAAAATGAAATAGCTCAACGTTGTTGTAAAATTATAAAGCATGATCGCAACGATGACCTATAAGAAGATTATAAACAAATTTATTCTACAAATAAAAAAATTGTAAAATTATTAGTTATGAAATTTAAACTTAATTTACTTAAACTCTACATAGAAGTATATTAATTTATTTATTATCTTCCACTGATTCTAATACGCGAACAGTTTGTACGCTATTTAAAAAAAAAAAAATAATACTTTGAAAACAAATTTTGACTCTATGATTGTCTGCCTTGCTCGCAGTTGATTCAAGTACACAAGTACCCTAAAATTAATTTACATCGCAAAGCGCGAACAAATTTAAATTAACGAACAATATTGTTTCTATTTTGAAATGTTTTTGTTTTTATGTTAGTGAAACAATTTATTCATTGTTCGATCAGTTCATTCATTGCTTAGCTTTATAATAAAAAATCAATCAATTATTGAGAAAATGTTTAATAGAAAAAACTTTACTTACTTAAATTCTTATACAATGAATATCCTGCCAGAGAATAATGTAGGATGTTTTCTTTTATTTCAGCTGGGAAAAAAAAACAAGAAAGAAATTATTGATACTATTGTTATAATACAAAACCGCTATAATTATTGAGGAAGCATTTAAAAAATAAATTTACTAACTGAAACCATTATTGATTCTTCGCATGATAAACATCATCCTGCATCAGAAATGTTGAAGAATAAGCATTAACATTGACTACTTTGCGAATTTATATATTGACTTCAATTTAAAGTTATGATAATTAATATCTGAAGTTTAATGTAATAAAATTATTTAAAGCTAAATAAAAAACATTTTTCGATATGTATCCAAGTATGTAATCATTGACTTGGTAGTGGTTGCTTATACTCTAAGATACATCTCATCCAATATCAATTGCCCAGGTCTTATTACTTGGAAGTTGCTGCATAGAAAAACCCAATAGCTAATAAAAATGTTATAAATTACCAAAATAAAATAATAATTGCCGAAGTTATATAACCGAATTACAGTATAAACCAAATTACAAAGTATATATAAATTTCTATACTTTCTCGTGTAATGATAAACTTCCTATAATATTAAAAAAATAAAGATCAAATTAGAATTAAAATATTCCATCATAATATACTTTTCAGAGAAACAAAGTTAATCAATGTTTCTTCTTAGTTGCGTAGAGATACTGAAAAATTCTTAAGAACGGAAAGATCTTTGGAACTTATATCTTATATTATTGTTGAAGAAGCCTATTATATTATGCTTGAACGAGCTCGAACATTCAACAATCTTTATCGGACGAGGAATTTCTTAGAAATTTGCAGTCCTGCCATTATTTACACACCGAATGCTATCTTTCTCTCTCTCCTTTTTTTTCTAAATCTCATTTTGTCTTTAAAAACAATAATAAATACCTATACGTGGCGAAGAAAAAGAACGTATAAGAAAAAAGGCCGGCATATTCTGTGTTGCTTTTTCATTCTTGTATTCTTGGAAATCTAAAAAATGAAAATCCATTAATAGAGGACAAAGTCTTCATAAACGAATATGTGCGTGTAAACGAGCACGTGTATATAAACAAACGTGTGTAAATGAGCATGTGTGTAACGACTATGTGTGTAAGAGCATGTGTGTGCGACATGTGGTAATAACGCGGTATGTGTACATGAATATGTATAGAGAATATCTCCTCACAAACATATATACATATGATATAAAAATCGAATATGATACGAAATACAATAAATGACGATTAATTAATAATGAATTATTAATAAAAATATCATTCGAAAGAAATGCCGATGTCATGTAAATAAGACTAAAAAATTCAAAAAAAGAGGAATGACGCAATAATCAATTTTATTTTTGCGAATATATTTTAAATACGATAATTCGTCGACTCGCTGAATATTTACATGTGAAAATGTTCGACAATCAATTGGTACATTGAAAGAGAAAACATTAGAAAAATATACTAATTATCTGAATTTAACGGCATCCGTGCTTAACTGATAGACAAAATGATATTGTGTTTCACCAGCAAAGTCAAATAATAATGCCGTCCATGTTCACTGGACTATCTTAAATACGTTACTGATTAATACGTAAATTCTCAACCTAATATTCAAAAACATAAAACGAAACGATTGTTATATGATATATTGTTGTAATATGTGACTATTTGAAAAACGCTAATATAAACCGAAAGCTGATGCGTGAAAGAAGACAATGAATCATGTACGAAAGGAATTTACTCTAGGAATATAATGAAAACTACATAATTTAAGCATTATTATATCTCTTCTTATTAGATCTTATAAACTTAAATAATCAAAAGAAAGAAAACTAGGAAAGAATTAGAGGTAGAGTTAATAGTTATAATACTACATAAAAGTTTATAATAATAGATAGTACGCACTAAATTATATCTTACCTTGAACTTAGCCTTTAGGTGCTATAAAAAGAATATGTATTTGAGGAACTAATGTACGTGCTTACAGTATTGAAGAACGTGATCGAAAGAAGATAAGAAAGCGGAAACAGAAGGAACATCACAAGAGATGGGGATGGTGAGGATGCAGATAATTGGATGATGAGTGGATCACGTGAATAATGCGATCAACTGGGATTGGAGAAAGGACAAAGAGATTTCGACAATCGACGAGTTACAGAGAAATTAAGAAGGAATAGAGAAAAAAGGTGAAAAGATAAGTGTGTGAGAGAGAGAGAGGGGGGGGAGGGAGAGTGAGACAGAGGGAGGGAGAGGGAGAGAGAGAGAGAGGGAGAGAAAGATGATTTTTAGAAAAGTATTTATGCAACAATGAATATACAAACCATCAGAATATGCCGTAAATATTTTGTAATCATGCAAAAAAAAAAAGGAAAATATAATATATATAAATGAAGTCGAAAAATATGAAGGAAGAAAAATGAAATGTAATCATCAATTTTATTTTTTATCGATGTCCCTTTTATAAGATTGTTGTCACGGTTTAAGTATAATACGCTTGAGAAAACACAGCTTAAGTAATCGATTGATACATTGGAAAAAAGTATATATATGTTAAAAATAAAAAAAAGTGTACATATATATTAAAACTAAAAAAATAAAAAAATATGTCAATTACATGAAATTATGAACCGATAAACACAAACGTACAACTCTCCGCGGATAAGGTAGGTGCCTTGTCCTGCACGGTGGTATTCATTGCTACATTCAAATTAGGTGTATGTTCGTTGCAACGCATATTCAAAAAACTGCAAAATACCATTCTCGCGTCTGTCGTATTAATAGCTACTGAACACAAAAATTGTTCTTACTGACAAGATGATCAAACAATTCGCATCGTGCCATTATTTGTTTTCCTTATACATTATACATTGTTTAAATAAATATAATTAAAATAAAATATAGTTTAAATAAATATAAAAAGAAATAATTGAAAACATAAATTATTTAAGCTTAGCCATATGAAAAACTTCGATGTTTTCTTACTGAAATTAAAAAAAATTCCGACACAATAATAACTTTGAAAGTCAGTCGAGCATTCGTTTTTGTTGACATTATAGATAGGTAAATGTCATGAGTTCGAAATTCATGTATATTGAAATATTAAATTAATATTTTATTTTATATAGTTACGAGAGAGAAAGAGAGAGAGAGAAAGAGCTATGTAATGTTTAAACAAATATATCATTCTTCAAATATTAGTTAATTATACTCCATATAATTATACTCCATTATATTCCATATTGTACTCCATACATTGTTTAAATGCATTTAAAATAGTTGAAAATATAAATTATTAAAGCGAACGAGTATAAAAGAGAAGCTAAGATCTGTATCGATTGAAATGCAAAAGATAACCGATTTCTCACTTACGAATATTGATCTATGTTTTATATAGATATACTATGTTATTGACAGTCGATACAATTATATTATCGATTAGAACTTAATTGTCTTCAATTCTATCTTAATTATTACTTTTTATTTTTCAGGAAGAAACTTAATAAATCTGTATCACATTTTCGCGCATTATGTTTCTCGCAGAATTTATCAAATTCTTTTGCCATTAAGCATTGTACATCTGTGGAAAAATGAATAAAATATTCTTCTCGAAATAATGTCTTTCACGTGTATTTCCCATCAATTGGAATTATAGAAAAATGTTTATTGAGCATAAAGTTACATATTACAGATGTGATGATGATAATAATAATAATAATAATAATGATGATGATGATGATGATGATGATAATGATGATGATGATGATGATGATGATGATGGTGATGGTGATGATGATGATGATGATGATGAATATGATGATGATGATGATGATGATGATGATGATGATGATGATGATGATGATGATGATGATGATGATGATATTAATAATATTAATAATATTAATAATCGCAAAGAGAATGATAGTTTTCAACAGATTAACCTATCTGAAAAATTACATTTAAAGATCCTATTACAAACTTTAGATTTGTATTGGCTTGACTAGCATAATTAGAAGCATTGACATTATAGTTAATCATATTAAGAAAACGAATAAAAGCACGTCTATGCAACGAATATTTATCATACATGTCTTAGATATACACGAATATACGCGTATAACGTGTATAAACGAATATACATACATATACATGTATTAAAAACGCTTTTAATAAATTAGAGGAGAAGAAATGTACATATAATTACTAATATTACATATATCGAGTACTGTCTCCCACAGGATAATAAGTGCTCCACTGATTCGTACAGGATTTACAAGTAATGCTTTTAGATTTAGGATATCGGTGATTTCGTGATACACATTTTTATCTTATTTTTCATTTAATGGTAATTATATTTGAAATGCACATCGTTTTCTATTATCAATGTTGTTTTCACGTCAAGTCTTAATAACATCGCATAGCCTATAATCGATGCCCAAATCAGTCGAGCAAATTCTAAAAAAATGCATGCTTAAAGAAACATTCGAAAAATGTTGAAAAATATGTATACAACTTCCAATAAATATACGAACATTACCTAAAATACAAATTGCTTATCTAGTAATTCACCATATGTCATAAAAAGTACTTAAAATAGAGTCTAAACTAGTCTTTTGTGCTCTATTCTATAATTTGTATCAAGAACCTACAATTTAATCAATTATAGAAAATGTATAGTACTCCCTTCGCAAAGTTGGTTTCGACCATAGAGACCATAGATCTATCGTTGTATCTTCTTTTTTTTTGTTAATTTTATTGCAACCATGCCATGTCCTTAATCAATACACACAATGACGTACTTTCTATAGGGAAAAGGGAATTAAGTATACTTGATTCTAATTCTACTTTTAATTTATATACGTCGAAATAAATATTTATTTTGAAAAACTATTTTTTTTGTTCCATACTCTACACAATTTTATTACGAACAACATGGTTCTCTTAATTCGAATCCCACTCTGCTCATTTAAAAGAATATAATCGTATTAGTAATGTCGTTCATGTAGATGTTTATATTGAATAATATGGTTTTCACTGATACATTATATATACGAATGGAAAAGTAGAACATACGCGATATTTAATCTTTATTTTTTGACGTCGATTTGTGAATGATGTTATTATCTTACACTTTCCGTATAAGATTTAGTTTTAAATAGCGCAGTACGTTTGATACAGCTAACTTTTTTAAAAGTAGCACCTGCTTGAAATATTTTCAACTACCTGGTTGTGAATTTTACACATGTGTCTTAACAAGGAAAATATCTTTCAGTAAAAATGTTAACAATTGAAAAGAAAAATAAGTCATATTGTCGAATGCTTTATCTCTTTACAAGTTTATGAGATATACCATTATTTTAAACTTTTTATGATGAAAAAGTACTACGAGTACTAAAATGGCAAGTATTTTGAAGATAAGATATAAATCTTTATAAAGCTTTTTATTGTTCATGAAAGGTTAGATGGGTGCTTTAAAAGGAAACTAAGCGTGTAACAATGCCTTCGTGGAATAAAATTCTTATATGCATAGATTGTAATTAAAAAGATCTTTAAAAAATTCTGATTGAGAAAAAATGTTGTACAGATCTGATAGAACAATACTATTCGCAATAACACGAAATGTATATAAGATACAATCAGTTACATGGATTGACACACCAGTTTCATAGAAGTTTCCTATTAAATAGTTCAGTCAAAGTAGAATAATTATAGAATGACAATGTGTCACGAACTTACGAACAACACGAGAATGATACAAATCTAATTTAGTTTAATAAAAAATACGCTGTTTTGCGACGTTCAAGAACTGGTTTTCGGCCAGGCTATCTTCGCATCGATTCGTTTATAGGCAAAAAGGCAGTGAGAGAGCTCTTGCGGACATTCATGATCGCCTAACAGCGTTTCTAAAAAGTAAAATACAATACATGTATACAAGGAATATTGTTAATTGCAATCACTAATCAGGGTCCTGTTTTAATACGAATAGTATGAATAATAGTACTAATAAATTAAACGGTACAATACCTTCTCCTTGCACCAATTTGAAAAGACCATAATCCTGAGGATTGGTGCATCTTATTTTGTGTGCAAGAATGCGGCAAATATCTCTGGTATTCATATTCGGCCGCACTGGTAACGTTCTAGTATTCAAAGAACCATGCAATTCATCTGGTACAAGAATACGTAGAACGGAAGAGCAGTCTGGCGTTCCACAGCCCTAAAAGATAAACATTTTTTAATATAATTTTTAAATCAAATAAATTAATATTCTTAATGACAGTTTTCTTTGAAATTAAAGTCTACGGTTCGTAGTTCCTCACGTTTAATGTGGACATTGTTCCGTGACTGGATTTAAAAGTCTTCAACACGTGCACCGCACTAGAGAGCGTCGTCAAGTAATAACCACCTTCTCCAGTAAGAAGAGAAGGATGGAGGAGGCCCCACATATACTCGGCTTCAACTTCGGCATCCACGACCTTACCACGAACCAATACCCAGACGAGAAGAGGTAAAAGATCGTCTGCGCCTAGTGTCACATGCCTTCCGGAATTGGCATGTTTTACCTATGAAAATAATTATAAGATTTAATATTTATGATAATTAAGTCACCTTAACTTAATTATTTTTCTTATATTTACAGAGTTAAATATTGCAGATATTGCAGCTAATAAATTCTCCAACTTATCCAATGGGGAATCTGCTTTCTGTAATCGCTCGAGGTACTTCAATATACGTTCCAGACTTGATTCCGACGGAGGTATAATTTTTGGCTATTGAATATAATAACAAATCATTTTAACATCCATTCTATGACATAGTAACTATTAAAAACTATAAGATCTATAAATGATCAATAATCGAAAAATATACTAACTCGAACACCAAGATCTTGAACGTGTTTACCCTGGGCATGTTGAATACTTTCAGCGAGTGTTTGAAGAGAGCCGTTGCTAGCATAATGATCAACGAAGAGCCTATAAACATGCTCTCTGAGTGGCCGTACAACGAGACCCATCATCACACCTTCCAGAATAGCATCAAGATTCAAAAATTCGTTCGGTTTTAGCTTTAATCTCTCTTTCTCGACTTCCTTTTCGAACTCTCTTTCCCCATGCTTCACCAAATAATTCTTCATTCCCGACATAAATTGTCGCATGTTCCTCATGACCACATGAGGGCTCGCTTCTTTGCCTTCCTTCGTGCATTGAATGAAATTGTCGATATTTTGGGAGAATGTGGTTGTTTTGTCGGCTGCTAATTGAAGGGCGTACGATCTTATTGTTGAACCAGTACCACTCACATCGCGATTCCTTAGAGCTTGTAATCGCGGTGGTGCTGAAAATTAAAAAAAAAAAAAAAAAAAAAAAACATGGACTTAATATAACACAAAAAATACGGAGATCTTTTAGTTTAAAAAATATTTCTGTAGTTAATCCTTTGCAAACGAAACGATTCGAGTGCTCTGTGGAGTCGAGTCACTGCAAGGATGATCATTTGAAATTACCAATTCACTATTCTTGGGAGTGTATACCGTACCGATTAATTATTCAATGTATAACTACGTCATTAATGCAATTCATGGTTGTTATATATTGTATATAATATTCTGTTCTTGTCGAGAAAGCGTAAGCTAAAAATTCATCGAATGCATATATGAATATTTCAATCCCATCGATTGATTTTCTCGAACGCATAGATGCATTGATCCTCCGCAAAGAACTGTACATTTTTAAATAATCTGTTAAGATAAACAAAGCTTACGTTTAAAAATATTTACACCTCGTTGGAACTTCTTGTAAAGACAACGAAACCATCTTCCGATCTGGTGAAACATGGTACGCGTATTAACACAGAATTTGGTTCGCTCGTCATTATCCTCGACGGAAAAATTGAGCATTTTCGATCTTTTTTTACTACCAAGTAAATCACAATATTAGTTTCAACCAGAGAGTATAATATCCATACGAATTTTTTATTCGATGTCAAAAGTTCATCGCTACGATTAAATGAGAGCTTAGGAAAATTTCTGTTACGTTAACGATACCAAACGATGCGCGTAATCATAAAATCAGAAGTCATTTTGCTATTTTGATGTCTATCTATATGCAATATAAATGGAATGTACATAAGATAAACTTTAGAAAATTTGTATTTTTTTTTTTGTAATCTTATAAAACATTAATGTAATCTTATAAAACATTCCGGATAAACCAGATAGACTAATCGTATTGACATGACCCGTGGCTCGATTAATGGAACGTGCCTTTGACCGTCGACGAAGGTTTAATGACACTTTATCATTTATAACATTGAAGAATGTTACGGACAGAGATACTGTTGTTCCTAGAGACAAACGTTTTCGTTCCATCAACGAGAAAGTTCAAACACTTGCACGCTACTACGCTTGTTCACCAACACTGATTTCCATACGAATGATTACCGATATTTTTTCTTGAAAGAAAATGTCACTTTTTCATGGAAAGTTTTGGAACTGTACCTACACCTTAAGTAAAATACGATAAAACATTAAATTCAACTGATTTCGAAAGCATCAGAATTACGTATCTTCTTTCTCAGAAGGTGCTTTTCTTCTCAAAAAGAAAATAGCCAAGCTTCGATCTCAATATCGTTATCACTTCGAACTCGATCGAAGCGATAACAAACTCTAGCAACGTCTACTTTTGAGCGTCGACGATTCTCGTCTGATCAGCTGGCACCAAACAATAATAAGATCTGGTCGAGTAGTCTGCTCGACTACCTGAAGAAACCCCTACCAACTTCTCTGATGACACAACAATAAACTTTCTCGATACCATTGAACTCTGTCTTCGTTCGAGGACGGACGTTTATCGTTAAGTTCATACAGAATTCAGGCTTTCTTCGTTTAGTACTCTATGTGCTCTAAACACAACATTTATCTTAGACTTATCGTCATTAATTAAATCAATAATTATACCAGTAATCACGCTAATTATTTTTTAAATATTACAATATAGAATTCAAAAAGGCATCGCCGATGATCTACAAAAATGTATAATACCATTTTATAAGGTAATCTTTTGGAGCATCTAGTTGTTTAATTTTGCCGTTAATGTTACAATCCGTTCTCTCCTTTGCGCGAAGCAATATATTTCATTGATATATTCTTCGGAAATACATCGTTAAATACTAATAATACAACAAAATCTAAAATTGTTCCTTACGAATAAAAAATTAATCTGAATACTTACAAGGGCTTTGTTTTGAAATGAGATGCAAGTTGTAAGACTGCTTGAAAAGATTAGGAACATGACGGCGAGACGGTAAGTTTATCACAATAGTCTAGAAACCTGAATCCGAGTCGCCTGATTTTTATGCGAAAAAAACGATTGTAATTATCGACACGTGCAATTCGTCCTTGAATGCACTCAGACTATTAGCGTTGTCATACTCTATGTTAATCTTTCTAGAGATGAATTTTCTAGCATTGTCCAATCGCTATTATTAAAATATTTTCTTCGTGCTATTTAAAGTCTGAAAACTAAGCACTAAAAATCAAATAGAATATAATTTCCAAACAAATCTGTCAATATAAAATAATAAAGAGCGATGTAATAGACATATTAATATTAACATAGGCAATATCGCGAAAGCACTTCTTTATTAATTAACGGCCTTATTCTTAATGGTTTAAGAACATTTTCTAAAAAATTTTCATTGATCATAGAATAAACAGCATGTTCACATACTTAATATTACACAACATGGACGTTACGTTGATTGTTCCAAAGATGATTATTTAGACAATTTATCAGAAGAAATTATTGATTTGAAAATTCATGGATGAAAGTATAACAGATGAGAAACAATTTTATTTTATGATAATAAATGATCAAATATAGCGATCAAAAGTTAACGCTCGCTTCGGTATACTTTGTTCTTAGATAAGATTTGCATAAATTTTGAATAAAATTCTTAAATAAATCCTTCTTCAAAAATACATTGCGAAGAAAATCGATCTTCAAAAATAAATCCCTGATACAAAGATGTATAAACTTTTTGTCGGAAAAATATGATTCTTCCACTGTTCGATTATCCCCACTCTTCAATATGTTTACTATTCTTCCAACGCTATCAAATGTCATACTTTAGATAAATAATATACATTCAAAGCCTTCTTCATTTGTAGACGAAACATGCTGATATTATGACGTGACAATGTAACAATAGTAAACAAACATTGGAAAATATCAGTTTGCATATAATGAAATCAAAAATCCGCTAGAGAAAGAAAAAAAAAAAAAGGCTTAGAATAAGGGACAATTAAATTGACGAGCCAATTTTGCATTGTCTCCGATATAATGCGACATTTTATCGGTTATAAAGAGAACAACAATACAATGAGCTAAAACCTCATTATATAAGATACTTGTTGTGCAACATATTAATTAATATGTACAGAAGGATTCAACCAGCTAAGTCAACGTTTAAGGTCAATGTTTTCATATAAGATCTGTTTCCGGTTAACTCTTTACGGTTGTATCCCTTTTTATCACGATTAATTATATTGATCGAAATTATATTCATTCGTATAACGAATCGCTCAATCAATTATTGCCATGAATACCTATTTTTCTAAGCTTCATCTTTCGTTTAAATTTCATATACATAGCGTATAAGAATATCTGTGCAGTACAATAAGATTAGCTACATACATAAAATACATTTCTTAAACAACAATCGCTCACCTAATATTTATCGGTATTTATATGTCTCCGTGCTTGATTACAAATAGTTAATATCATATAAATAACAAACAATAAACTCACACAGGAGAGGATCCAGTCTTTCCTTGAAGCTTTTGTTTCTCTTGATTCTCTCTACATCGCTCTCGTCTGTATCCAACATAGTTTCCCATTCGGATGGGTCATAGGTTTGATCCTTTCTCGATTCCGGCGTGTCTTCTCTTTCATTCCTCTTTTCGACATTATCGTACGAGGAGTTCCTGTCGCTATATACCGACTCTGACGTATCCGGTGGTTTTAACAATTCTGGGTACCTAAAAAAGTATTTTCAGGTGATCTTACATTTTATCATACAACTATTTACAATATCGTTTTTTCTTTTCCGGAATGATCTCTTACCGTTGCAGAATGATACTCTGAACGGTCAAAGTATTTCTTACAATATCTTTATCGCACTCCTCGTCTGGAAATTTTCTCGCAACATTTTCTCCATCGTAATCTGCATCACAGTCGTAATCTGGCTCACAATCATCTCCTTCGTTTCCTATATATGATATTAAAATAATTTATTTTAATGATCTCTCTTATTTCCTCCGTGACGTTACACAAAATTTACCGATAAACTCCCAACTTGAATCCACGGCCCAGGATGTATCGTTGAATACCTTGACTCTAATTTTTGGTGGTTGCACGGGTTTTGCCCGAGGAATTTTTTTCACTTCCCTCGTGCCAAGGCGTTTAGCTAAATTGTCGACGGACGATGATATCAATGGTGTTTTATCCTCCGTCTCTTCCGTCTCCTCCCAGTCGATAGGATGCAATTGATTCGAATTATTGCCAATCGGTGTTTGTAACCAGCCTGGTTCGCTATGACGATATTTATTTGTTGCCGGATTGTTCTTCGATCGTCTCCTTGGTATAATCGCTGCGCTTTGAGCGATCGCGTCAGCTGGCTCCGCGTAAAATGGACTACCTTGTTTCGATTCAGGTGTCAGAGGACTATTGCTTTCCGACTTGGCGAGTATCAATCCTAATTTATTTCTTGGCGGTGTGATTGCACTAGGACTGTTCAGCGAATTGGCACTACCTGATAGAACGGACAGGATGATATTTGTTAAAAGATTGCAAATAAAAATGTGACTCGCACATTAACGTTCATATACTTACAAACTCTAGAGAGTAGATCGGGTCTTCTTCCCATCCCCGTTTCTTCAGGTGATACCTGTTCGATATTTTTCATTTCAGGAACGGGTTTGAAACTACTGAATTCTGGACTAGTGACCTCCTTGTAACCAAGTTTCTCATTTATAACCGACTTGTCATTTCTCAAAATAAACCTCTCGTTTCTTACGATCAATTGCTTATTCCCCATCAACCTGTCTTCTCTCTGATTGGGACATCTCTCGATCGGACTGAGTAATCTCTCTTGGCCGATCAGTCGATCGTTGGAATTTCTTAAACGATCCTGAGCATTACCGGGTGGCTCGTTACGTGCGAGTCTATCGTTCGGTGACCAAGTAGAGTGATTTGATTGATCGGTTGTGTTCCAGATATCCTCGTAGTCCGAGATCTTATCACCTGGTGAGCTGCGGTAATACGAATCAAGGATATCAGATTCTTGATAATGCTGGGAATTCTTTCTAGCTTCGCGATCACGTCGTCGTTTTGACTTGCTTGTGCTAGACGGTGTCGTGGGCGAGAGAACGTTTGGTGTTTTGCTACCAACATTGGAGACTAGTTTCGACATGGGTGATAACACTGGCATCGTTGGCGAAAGAGGTGATTTTATGGAAAAGTTCGACGTGAGAGATTTGTTGGATGTTGCGCTTTGCGGACTCAATAATGACGTGTTCGCTTCCGTTGGTGTGTTTTGCTGGAGAAATAATTAAAATGAAATAAATAATTAAAATGAAAATGTATCGAAAGAATAGAGGAAAATGACCCAATTCTGTTTTCTTCTATAATTTTCTTAATTTTTACTTTAAAAAGTAATTTTTTAATGTCAAAAAATTCTCTAATTACTTATCTAAAAATCTGCCTTGACAAAATTCGTATAAAAAATTATAATGAAAAGCATTTTAGAATTTACGAAGAAACGTCAAAAATAATGATTTAAAAAAAGTGCTCCACAGTCGAATCCTATTTTTTGTACATATTATTATATATTATGACTGCCGAATAAAAATGCTTTATTTCTTATACGAAAAATTAGAACAGTTAGATTATGCAACAAAATGATTTATTTAAACATAAATATTTATTTTTATTTAATATTTATTTTTTTATTATATATATAATAATATTTATTTTTATTTAATATTTATAATTAAAAAGAAATATATTTTGAAACATATTTAGGATATTGACTATAATAAAGGTAAATTTCAAAACTTTCTTAGTTTTATTTACAAAAGTCGTAAATATATATATTTTTCTTTTCGTATTTTTAACTGGACAAACGAATCAAAGTTGTTTTAGGAACTTTGAACGTTTTAATAGCTTTCTGCCATCCATAATCTTTCCTTTCTCTTATTGTTTGTTAACTCAACATAAATGAATATCCAAATATTTAGTGAATCAAATTATATTAAAGAGAATACACGTTGAAACAATTTCATAAATCACAAAAATAAAAATCAATGCATAACCAATTCAAATGCTCAATAACAGATGATCAATCAACTGTGATCCCATAGTTACATTGCATTATTTTAAAATAATTATCCTACTTATCAATAATTTGCAGCATTTATTTAACAAAATAAGTCGTCCGACACAGAGTGGGGAGTTCGACTTTGGTCACTTTCCTCTACATTATTATTTATGGACACTCACCTGTGACACGTTAATGTCGTTAGTTTGATTGACATTGAACGTAACGGTTGTGGTTACAGTGAAATTACTTTGATTCTGACTTAATCCAGGTTTTGCCCATCTCGGTGGTGGTGGCGGTGGAGTTTTGACATTCTGCCCAACGATCTGACCTTCAGCAATGATAGGTGAATTTGCGCACGAGGGATTATTGAAGTTGGAAATATTTTGATGGAAATTCGATGTCGACGTGCCGATCGAGGTAAACTTGCTACTTCTGGAAAACTCGACGATCGTCGTCTTCGGTGTTTCAAGGATATTTCTCACGCTCTCGAAGTTTCCCTTAGTATCCTGAGTGGGACTAAGAACGTTGCTCTCGACGTTGTGAACTATGGGCGATGGGCAACGTACGCTTTGCACCAAATTCGGTGAAATCAATTTTTGCGAGAGTTTCTCACACGGAGACATGATTTCGTGCTGGTCTTTCTTTATATCCAGTGGCTCGTTAAAAGTCGTCAGATTAAGCGTATTTGGTGGCGTTGGTCTTGGCTGTCGTGGTAAAGATGAAGCAAACGTCGACGTCGTCCCTGTGTTTGTTGGCGATGAATTTTCTACAAAAACGAATGAATTACATGAATTATACAACATAATTTTCTAATCAATTGTTTTTAAATTAAAAATAATCAAATTCTATATATATGAATACGCACGTACGCACATAAATATGTACATATGTATATCACAAATGATGCCATAAGTTTGAATCTATCTTATATCTTACGTGTATCGTGAGAAGAAATAGGTGCGAGATTAAGAACGATGCTTTCTGTCGTCGGAGTACCACCGTTGTTATTATTGTTATTATGATTGTTGTTACCTGAAAGAATAGAGATTGTAACATAACAGATAAATCATTATACAACAAATAAGAATATTTATTTGAGAGACTTACAACCATGGAAACTGCTTAAGCTCGATGTGTTACTACTACTGCTTTCCGGTGGTTTTGGATTCGCCATCGGATATCTCCAAAATTCTTGACCCAAAAGTGCTAGTGACGAAAGTTGTTGCCTATTCTTGGCCTCTCGCATTGCTCTCGGTAGCGTCAATTGCACTGGCAATTCATCACTACTTGCCAAATAAGAAACGGTGAGAATGAATTAATTATCCTAGGAGAAAGGCAACCTATTCGATTCAATCTTAAGATAAATGAGAGAAAGGGAGAGAGGGGGGGAGGGAGGGAGGGAGGGGAGGAGAGATGTAAAGTACATTTGTGAATGTCGCGACAATCTAGATTTATCTAAATATAACATTGTAATAGATAAATAATGTTTAATTTTTAGGTTATATACGTGGCCTATGTACGATAAGGATTTATTCAATAGATACAAGAGTATTTAATGGAAGGAAATAAACTCGATAAACAACTACTCACCAGCACTGGGAATAATGAGCTATCAGTGAGGGGATGTTGTCGAACCTGTTCTCGCTTGTTTCCAAGCTCAACTTCCCCTTGTTGGCTTGGATCAGGTAGTGCTCGATATAAGGTCCCTTCCCGGCCGGTAATCTCACCGAAAGGGCCATCGTGTCGCTTTGACTTGATTGTCGGACTACGAAATTCTATGAAAGGAGAGGAAAGAAAAAAAAAATCGAGATTGTACTAAAAGGTGAAATAATACTTTTTTTTTTTTTTTTGAAAAATAAGAACAACGTATGCATGAAGAAAAAGAATAAGGAGGACACATCTTATCGTTAATACATACAATACACATAACAGAATACATTTATTGAATATAATAAAACGAACGAACAGAAGAAAAGCGATAGACGAAAGAAGAAGAAATATATAAGCTAACTACTAGTAAAGTTACGGATGCATAACGAAAGCCTCGGTGCAGTGTCAAAAATGAAAAGAAATGAGAATGACGAGGAGAGTAGAGACAATGCACCACCGCGAGCTTTTCCCGTCAAAAAATGGCTGTCGGATGAGCGAAGGCACAAAAGCGATAGGCTCGTAAGAGCGAAGGAGACGAAGTTACTTGCGGAAACTCAACAATGAGTAAGAGAAGGAAAAAGGGAGGTCTCGTTTCGTTCGTTCGGTCGGACGGACGGTCGGTGGTGTGCCGATATAGCAACAGTGTGGATGACGTTGTGTGAGTTCTTTTTTCATTTTCCACTTGGCGAGCAACGAAGCAAACGTGGATGCTGTTGCTCCCGTTATTCTCATCTTCATCTCTCTCGTCTTTCTTCTATACGACCGATGCATATCCCGATGAATCTCGGCTGTCTTTCATTTTCTCCCGATCTCCTCGCTTTGTGGATTTTGAATTTCTATGCTTTCCTACTAGACTTCAACGTGTTGCTGATTCGCGACATCTCTGTATCAGATGAATATACAATTCTATCTCTCGCTTCCTTGTTATCACTCTATTCTTTCATCTTCTTCGAAAACGAGGGATGCTTTCATCGTTCTATAGAGTAATTGCGAGAAGCATTGTTTTTCGAGCTAGCTGCTCGTTCGTGCCCATCCATGGAAAAATGGTAAAGAGAGATAGAAGATGAGATGGTTGTGGGATTGGTAGTGAGGAAGCCTCAAGGCAGAGAAATGCAAGAAGACGAGCATAACAATTAACAGAGCTCGGAAACAATGAAAGGGACGGCTGAAAACAATGACGGCACAATGCCTCGTCTTGTTCGCAGTCGTTTTCAACGTTGATTACACCGCAGAGCCTCTTCTCTTCTTCTCTCGCCTCTCCTCTCGTTTCTAGATATCGTGATCACTACAGAGATCATTATCGCCACCCACAACAAAATGACCGGCGACATTTTAGGAATCTTGTTATCGTCCGCTAATATCGAATAATTCTTCGAGTTTTTACGCCAACGTTATCGTTTATTATATTCCTTTCCCTCATTTTTCTCAACTAAAAGTCAATGCGAACGTTGACGGTAATCAACAAAAAGAAAGAGACAAACTATTTTAAGACTCCTTTGAGTTGGATTTTATCACTTCGAGTGATTTCTCATGCCAAGGATTTCTTTTTTTGCAGTTTTTAGTAAATAATAAGGTCCTTTATATATGGATGTTCGATTACAA
This sequence comes from Vespula pensylvanica, assembly GCF_014466175.1. Classification (NCBI taxonomy): domain Eukaryota; kingdom Metazoa; phylum Arthropoda; class Insecta; order Hymenoptera; family Vespidae; genus Vespula; species Vespula pensylvanica. Next base: position 99,935 of record NC_057696.1, read on the forward strand.
ACAGCCGAGCATATATTTAATAACAAAATAAAAAAAAGCTCTTGAAAAGTTGATATTTCAAACATCGCGCGCACACACGCGTGTGTTATGTAGTATAATACACATTTCTATCGAGATTTTCCTTTGGTCATTTTTTGATTGACTCTCGGTTATAATTAGGATAGAAAGATTTATTTAAGAACATGGTTAGAAAGATTTTAATTAACAATGTCACTCGTATGTAAACGATTTTCAATGAAGAATTCGCACGCTTTGGCACGAGACGCTTTCACAATGATTGCGAGAGCTCTCTCGAGGCATTGACACGATTTTCCATCTGGTACTACTTGGCTCTGTTCCTATTCTTCTTCGTTTTCTTCTTCTCACTTTTCCTCACATCGGAGTATTAGATAAGATTTTGTGCTCGCACGGATGCACTCATTGTTCTACCTCCCTCCTTTTCCTCCCAACTTCCCTTTCCAACGCACGATACGAACGGAAATAAAGAGAAATATCGAGGCTGAAACGACGGATAGAATGATGAAGGATAATCGCACGTTAAAATGATGCTGTTTGCACTTTGTCGAGATGTGATATCAAAAGATCTAGATTTTTATAAATATCAGTGAAAGAGTGTTCGAAATATTTCAAAAAATGAAATGTAAATGTCATTTTGAATTTATCCAACATTAATTAGTCTCCAGTCAATGCACTAACAATACGATTGGAATAAAAAGAACAGAAAAGAAACGAAAAGGATAATAAGACGTCACTCCTTTTAATAATCGAATATTTGACTTGATCAAATATATGGACCCTTTGAAGGATAACGTTCTCAATGGTCTACGTAGATAAAAGTTGGAGTTCGTTTGGAGAAAAGCCAAAGTAGAGTGTGAGAGAGAGAGAGAGAGAGAGAGAGAGAGAGAGAGAGAGAGAGAGAGGGAGAGAGAGAGATAGGGTCAGTATTTCGATGGTACCACATCTGGCATTTACGTTTACTGCATATTAAAATGGTACACAGTGCTTGCCAAATAGCCACAAACAATGAAATGTATCGTCCTGCCTTTGTTTGAGCAAGCAATAAGAGAGAATTATGATTTCCGAATACGGAGACCACGAGTATTCGTTTCCCTGATAATCGTCGGATAATTTTCCCCATTTAAATGTCTTCCGGCGGATACCGACTACTCTGTAGAATTTTCGTGAAATGAGTTTTCGAGTTATTACAACTATGCCATGGCATAATAGAGTAAAGTACATTTTATTCTCTTAGTTTTCTCTCGTGAATCCATAAATTGGCGGCGGACGATTTACACAAATGCAAACATGCATTTTATTCGCTAAAATTATCGTTCCTTTGTAATTTCTCATTTTCATTCTTCAATTTGCAGTGCACAACTGTGCTTGATCAAAGTAATTATCGAAGAAAAAAATTTGGTTACACGAGAAGACAACATGAAAATAACAGAAAATATCTTGCAATGCGATTTGCGAATACAAAATTGCTTGTTGTTTTGAGGAAATTATTTTCTCGTATAATGTCCTCGTGAGTCAAAAATTTTGTGATCGTTCTATATTTGAAATCTGAAAAAAGAAATTCTCAAATGACTTTCGTACACGCAGCTTTCCCCTGCTTCGTCGAGTAAAAGTCAACGACAAAAAAACGGGTAGTAAATCAAAGCCCAACCGTAACTTTTCGCACGCTCCATAGAGAGGACGGATCCTTTGCAAATGTTCCGAAGGTCCTTCGTACTCCGAGTGTTCCGGACACGTGTTGAACATAATAAATATTATCGGTTAATTGTCCATGACTTAAGTACGGCCCGTGAGATATGTGCCGGGGGATTTCAGTAGATTTTTTACGATTCTACACCAGGAGTAAACCTTCAGTTGAAAAAACCGATTAGAAATAGTGTACCGTAGAAAATCGTTTCAATAAGTAAGAACTTCTAGGAATAATAAATAAAGAATTATCATAGGAGTCTTTACGTTGTTTTTCATAGAATCGATAGATTCCATGAAAAAATTCCAACGAGATCTTAATTAAATAAAAATGTATGAAAAAAGACAAAGAATAGATCTGGTCGTTTGATCATCGAGGATATTTTTTTTTCGAATATCATGTTTCATCGACGATACAATCGCGAAGAAAGAGAATATGGAAAAAGGATAACGTTTTACTTTTAGTTTCTCTTTTACTAGTGTAATATAATCGAAGACAATGTCGATGCTATCGCACGTGAAAGCGATGAGGTCAATGATTCACAATCCGTACCGAGCAATGTAATTTTCTTACAGCTAATCGATTTTCCTAAGTAAGTATACTCACCCCTTCCTCCTTCCCTTGCAACAAGTGGAAAGCGCCAGCCCTTTGAATACCCGGGAGGAACCAAATCGGATGAGATCGTATGAGCCTTTCGATCAGCGTTATGTCACATGCCACCTCGCTGCCAGAATCTTCTGTGGTGCCTGAAGATCCTCCCGAGGTGGCCGAGCCTTCCGAAGAAAGCGACTCTTCGCTCTGAAAATTACCAAAATATATAAATGATTTTATGAATAATACTTAATAAATCAATTAATGATAAAAGCTTATCCGTAAAAATAATCGACTCTTTTACGACGATTATTGACTCATAATTTCTTGACAATTTTGCGGCACGTTAACCAAAACGAATATGAAAATCTCCGTCGTCGTCGTCGTCGTCGTTGGTGGAACGATTTTAGGAGGGTGCCCGTTGCAAATCCTCCCTGGCCCGTCATAAAGTGGCTGGATTTAATGCGGCGTTATGTCGTTGAGAGAAAGAGAAGAGGTGAGGATGGGAGGAGAGTGGAGAGTTATCTCAATTTGCAGCCGATGTCATTTTACGATTTATCTAGTTACCTTTTAATCGTATTATCTAATCCCGACCTGTTACGATCTTTTCATCGAGAAAGAAACGAACAATAGAAATAAAAAAAGAAAAAGAAAAGAGAAAAAGAGAATAAAACGATTTCATTGTGAAAAAGATCAGCCATTCATAAGGGCTGAACATTCGATTATTTCTCTTTTCGTAAACTCCTTCCACTTTTTTCTTCTACTATTCAATCTTTAATTATCGTTGATTCGAACGTCTACGTAACGGTAATAGATCGATTCTCCCCTTGATTTCCCCCTTTTCTCTTTCCTCGTTTCTCTTTCTCGATGTCGAATACTTTTTTCAGTAATTCGTCAGAACTGACATTGCATTGACGTTATCGTGAACGAGTTTCGCGACATCGAGCACCTGTCGACTCGCCGTTACTTTTACCCCTCGTTTTGAGGTATTTCTCTTTCGTATAATATTATTTTATAAAACGAAAGAAAAGGGAAATCAATTCTGCTCAGTTGAACTTTATAGCTAAGGTCGTCAAATAAAATTCCTTTTGTTTAATCTAAGATATTCGTTATTAATTTTTTATCGACAATATAAATTTTAATTTTAACACAGAAAAGTTATCAATATAAGTAGTTAAAAAATTTTTCTTTTACATTTATTGATTTAATTTAATTGATTTAATTTAATTCTTTACATACATTATTTAAAAACTGTTAATAAAAACTATTTCTTTTAATTATTATTTTATAATATTATTAACCTATATAATTATAAAATAATAATTAAAAGAAATAGGTTTTATTAACATTTTTTGAATAATGTATGTAAAGAATTAAATTAAATCAATTAAATTAAATCAATAAATGTAAAAGAAAATTTTTTAACTACTTATATTGATAACTTTTCTGTGTTAAAATAAAAATTTATGTTGTCGATAAAAAATTAATAAATATAATATATATATAAAAATATAATATATAAAAATTAATATATATATATATATATATACATATATATATACACGTACACACATATATATATACACATACACATATAACCATATGTAGATCGAGGAATGTAAGAAAAATAGATCCATAGCTATAATAGTAATAAAATATCAAGTTTCTAAAGCTTGAAAATGCTAAAGATGCTCAAAGTCTTTTCTCACTTAATCTCATATTCCCTTTTTCAAAGAAAGATTTCAATAAAGAGGAGATCATAAGAGAATTTAACGTCGACATCTGCGAGACGTATGTATCTCTCCTTAAGAACCTATTCCGATGAGCGACGTCTAAAAGATATGCTCACTACGGGACAAGAGTCTTGCGCGGAGAACTTTTTCCGACGAGCAATTAAGGGATTTGCAATTAGCTTCGGGGCCTCTCAGCACGTGCCTCACGTCCACGTTTAATCCCTTTAGCCTGAAATGCCGTTGTGTGTCAGTCTGCATTTCAAATTAAATTACACTCGAAAAGCCCGCACGCACCGAATCCACCCCTACACTTCGACCCTCTCTGTCTGTCTTTATCCTACCTTTTTCCTGTCTACTCTTTCACTTTCCTAAGTCTCGTATCTTTTCTTCTTTCTCGTTATTCTGATCGATTGATACTTTAACGATTTTCTTATTAAATCTTTGATATTTTTCACTGATGTAATTTCTATTCATTATTTTTGTTTTCTTCCATCTTGTTGATAGATGATTCGTTTACATTCTTACATTCTCTCAATTTGATCCGTTTTGTTGATCCAAGTGCGGTGTCAATTTGAGCTAACGCGAAAATTTGTGAGGAGAATTTAGGAGAGAATCATAAGAGAACAAAATTTCGAACCGCGAATTCGATTAAATCAGAAAACGGAAAAGAATCTCTCTCTCTCTTTTTCTCTCTTTCTCCTCTTCTCTCTCTCTCTCTTTCTTTTTTTTCTCTTTCTTACCTGCCCATGATGTAGCTGTGCAAGCTGATGATGTTGGAGCGGATTCGGCGGTGGCGTGCTCGGCGAGCTGACAACTTGAACTGTCCCGTGCTGCTGCAGATACGGTTCCAAGAAGACATCGCTTCTGCAACAAAAGACATGTTGGTTAAGAAATCGATTAAACAACTTTTTCCTTTTATTTCTCTTCCCTTCTCTTTTTATTAGCTAGCTTGTGGACATGCGTGAAACGTAACGCTAATACGGTGTACCAAAGCGTGATAACCGAGAAATTCGAACGTTTCATCATTAATGCTTAAAGTAGGTAGGTAAACACTTGTACATGTATGTCAGATATTCAACAAATTTTTTTATTTCAAAATAATTAACAAGCGAACAGAATTTTTCGATAAACTTAATACAAGTACGTAATAAATTAAATATGTGATAAGTTCTAGTCTCGATTGAAATTATTTTCAGCTTTCATTCATATTAATTACAGTTTATATATATATATTATTTCATTTATCTAGCCAATTCAATTCGAATGATGAAATCAAAAAAGAATAAAATACAGCATGTACCGAGCAGTCAAGCCAGATGATATATCGCCATTCATAGAATTTCGGTCGAGCACGTAACGAGCATCGAAAGATCGAAACGAAAAGCGTAGCTACCAGTGATTATCGGAACTTGATTAATTATTTCCACTACTAGTCATTGATAGCTCGTACGAATATAATATGTGGGTGTAACGATGCAGGTGACGCGTCGTGTTCCGTCCATCTCTTCGTGGTTTGACAGTTAAATCGTGTTTTCGAACGAACCAACTTCCCAAGCGCCGTACCGTTGTTATTTCCAGCAAACTTTGACCGTCCATTGGGTGAATATCAGATAGAGAGGGAGTGTGCGTGGGATGACGTATGTAAAGGCTGAAAGCGACGGGCATCGCCCGTCATGCACGCATACGTGCACACCGCGACGACGTATTGTCCATTCTGCGTTTGACAGCTGGACATTTTATCAAGAACCAACGACTGTGCTGCTTCGTCAAAGTGTGTTACGGTATTGTTGCGACGGAGCATGTCATCGATATCTGTTCACTTTTCAGAAAGTTTATTTTAAGAGATTAATCATTCATACTTCTAATCGAGCTGCAAAAAATATTTCTTAATAAATATAATAAGTCAGAATATTGCACAACGGTTTATTATTTAAATAAATAATAAGAATAATAATTTATTCGAGTCAGAGTAAATATTTACCTCTTCATATAAATGTCTAATTTAATGAGCTATTTTCTCATGTATATAGAACGTATATACACCTATTTCGTGGTTATTACTGGATCGATCGGAGTAGAATTCGATGACATTTTCCGAATCGATCGCCGGGATGGTCCATGAGAGGGTGGTTACGATCCTGGGACACGATCGTAGTGTTCGTCGTCTGCAGACGAGATCAGATGGGGGTTGCCATGACAACTGAAGGTTCTCAACACGTGGTCCTCCTCCGGTCACCCTCTTTGTCTCTCTCTCTCTCTCTCTCTCTCTCTCTCTCTCTCTCTCT